>NW_020825578.1:0-49606 GCF_003286085.1 Drosophila persimilis
GGTTGAGTTTGCGGGTCTTGGTGGCGGCGGCATGTCGGCAGTGTAAAGATTGTAGAGCACTGGGTCCAAGTACGCCGTCCCTGCGGCGACTCAATCGGTTATGTGCATTAGCTTGGAGGTGATGGGTTGTTATCAGCAGACGACTTCGAGAGAATTTAGGCTGGTGAGTAGAATGTATAAATTGTCAGGTATTATCGTTTAACTTTGCAGAGAAGACCCTGATGCCAGACTCTTTCAAAAGCTTCCTGGATATACATGTACACAGCACTGCAATGCCGCTGCGCTTCGTAGGATCTGAGGATAAATTGCGTGACTCGTCCGATTTGCTGTTCCGCTGAGTGCTGACTTCTAAAGACAAATTGATGGTTTGGAATAGCCATGGCAAAGCTTTCTTCTTCAAAGAGTCGCTTGAGGATGAGGCGTTCAAGGATTTTTGAGAAGCCTGTAAGCAGGCTGATGGGTCTGTAGGCCTATCACTCGGCTTTCCTGGCTTCCTTAACATAGAGATTTTTGCGCATTTCCAGGACTTTGGGAAGTGGCCGAACTGCAGAGCCGAGTTGCATATCAACAGCAGATACTCGATGGCGGATGTTGGCAGAGATTTAATGACGCGATTGTCGATACTGTCGATACTGTCGAAACCGGGTGCCTTTTTCGTCTTGAGCTTCTTAATTTCCGATTTGAGTATCTGGATGGTCACAGGTCTGATTATTTGAGCAGCTTCATCTGGACCGTTTTCTTGTAATACTGCGTTAATTTCTTCTCTGTCTTCTAGGGCTGCCGTGATCTTTGGCGTGAAACGTGCTTCCTGGTGCTGCGCAAAGGCCTCAGCTTTTTCCTCCGTAATTTTGCACCAAGGATCAGCAGGAGCTTGCTGCCCTTCCGCCACGTGCCTTCTGACTGGCAGATGTGGAATGGGCTGTCTCTTGATTGTGTTGGTGAGCCGCCATAGTTTTTGCATGCTGTACCTATCAGTTGGGTCGATGTCGTGTAGCAGTCTGTTCATTTGTTTGTCTTTTTGTAGCTTGATCCGTTTACGTATTCTGTTAGTCAGCTGATTGATAGTGCGTGCAATGAGGGGGTTGGAGCACCTATCTTTTTGGTTGATTTTGCAGAGAATTCTTTTGATCTTGATCGCTTTCAGCGTTTGCGAGTCAAGATGAAAGTTTTGCGATCCGTACACTGTGTGCTGGTTACTTGAGGTTTGCGAAGCCAATTCAGCTGCAATGTAAATGTTCTTTTCAAGGAAAGCCACTGCATCATCTATGTCGTCGCCGTTGTGAAGTTCAGTCTCCAGATGGATTCGCTGTTCTAGGTGAGCTTGAAATCTTCTGATATTTGCATTTTTTGGTAATAGTATCTTCTTTTTTCCATATTCAGGTCTCAGGAGGAGTTTAATGATTTGCATGTTGTGATCTGAACCTAAGTCATATGATGTTTCAATGTGAATTAAATTGTGTATAATACCCTTATAAACCGCAAAGTCTATAGCAGACGGCATATGTCGTCGATTTGAAGGGAAATGGGTGGGGGATCCAGTGGCCAGTATGCTTTGGTCGTTTTCCTGGATGCATTTCAGAAGTGCAGCCCCTCTTCTACACGATCTTGCATTGCCCCACCACTGGCTTTTGGCGTTCCAATCCCCAGCTACGATAAATCTGCTACCCAGAGTCAAATACCTGTTTAAATTGTATATCAATCCATTCGTGTGCAGGTGGACAATAGATCGCACCAATGTTTATTGTTTGATGGTTTTTTATTTTTGCAGCTATGGTGCACATCTGGATGGAGTCCTCTCTTGTTGGTGCGAGGGAAATGTGCGGGATGTTGTTTCTGTTGTGTTCGTCTTGCGAACTAAATTGGTAGTCTCTCTTCATGTCGAACCAATTTCCATTGCCACCTGCATTAGCAGGGGGCAGGCAGGGAGGCTGACATGTAGAGAGAACCGTTTTATTTGTTTATACTCTTATAATTAGCATATTTTACAAATTGTTTCGCGCCAACTGCTTATCTACATTACATGTAGTTGCAGAAGTGGCTGTAAATTGGCAGGGTAACATTTCTTACGGTATTGGCTTATTTGGTATTTATTTTTTTTTAGTAGCTATCGATAATTTGGCTAAATGCCAGGGTAACACTAAACTAATGGCTGCTTTGTTTACATTGTTTTGTTTTTAATTATTTCAGGTGGAGTATGCAGCCGTGAAGAACATCATTACGCCTATTGGTCTCGTCGTCGGCTGCGAAGTGGAATCCTTGCGAGTGTCGGCGCTAAACTGTGACTGCAGGACAGCATCAACAGGGCTGAAGCTGGCCGAGGTCCAGTGCATCGTCATTCTGGATGTGGATTACCAATTTCTGTGAAGGTGAAGTGGCTTCGTATCTGTGGAAGAATAAAAAGGTTTTTAGTTTCTTTTCAGCCGCCGCCATCATCTGGATTCTGGAGCTGCCGCCGTCCATCATCAGGTTCTCTGCTGGGGCCGTCATTTGCCTGTGTAGCAGCTGCATTAGCGCTACTGCGGCTGATTTCCATATTGTGTGTTGCAAATGGATTGCGCAGCCAGTTCTCGCGTCTGACTTGGAGCAGTATTGTTTGGATGGCTGTCAGGCTTCTGTTGCTGTTTGGATTGTGCTCTTCTATCATTGCGGACATACCTTGGCCTGGCCAGCCTTCTTGGAATGTGTGGGTGCGTTGCGATCTCACAGGCAAGTAAATTTGTGTGCTGCATTAGCCGAGTGTAGCAGTTCCTGCAGAGTCTGTTATAAACTTCTTCCACAGTTGCTACTTGGAGATCCGCATGCAGTGCGTTGTTGCTCACATACCGGGGAGCATTTGTCATTGCTCTGAGAGCTTTGTTTTGGATCGTCTGGAGCTTGGCCATTTGCATGCTTGAAGTCAGTGGTCCCCAGACTGGCATGGCATACTGCCATATTGGGGCAATCAGCTGCTTATAGAGGAGGACCTTTGGAGGTAGTGGGAGTTTACTGTTTCTGCCGATGATCCAGTCGAGCTTTTTGATCCGGGCCCTTGTTTTAGTGACAACAGCCGCTACATGCTTATTGAAATTGAGCATCGTATCCATATGTATTCCCAGGTATGGCATGACGGATTTTTTGGCCAGGAAGTTGCCCGGCTAACCTTGGAGCTGGAGTGTGTTGCTGCACAGGTGAGAGAGTGTGTAGAACATGAGCAGTTTTTGCAAGACTGATGGTTATTCCCCATTTCTTAGACCATGATAATGCATCAGCCAGGAGCCGCTCCACATTTTCGTTGGCTTGTTTTGGACTTAGGGCAGATACGAGGTATACTGCGTCATCAGCGTACGTTGCTAGCATTTGGGTTGAGTTTGCGGGTCTTGGTGTCTGCGGCATGTCGGCAGTGTAAAGATTAGTAGAGCACTGGGCCAAGTACGCTTCCTTGCGGCACTCCAGCGGTTATGTGCTTTAGGCTTGAGGTGATGTTGTTACAGCAGACGACTTTGAAGCTTCTGTCTGAGAGATAGCTGGTGAGTAGAATGTATAAATTGTCAGGTATTATCGTTTTAACTTTGCAGAGAAGACCCTGATGCCAGACTCTTTCAAAAGCTTCCTGGATATCCATGTACACAGCACTGCAATGCCGCTGCGCTTCGTAGGATCTGAGGATAAATTGCGTGACTCGTCCGATTTGCTGTTCCGCTGAGTGCTGACTTCTAAAGCCAAATTGATGGTTTGGAATAGCCATGGCAAAGCTTTCTTCTTCAAAGAGTCGCTTGAGGATGAGGCGTTCAAGGATTTTGGAGAAGCCTGTAAGCAGGCTGATGGGTCTGTAGGCCTATCACTCGGCTTTCCTGGCTTCCTTAACATAGAGATTTTTGCGCATTTCCAGGACTTTGGGAAGTGGCCGAACTGCAGAGCCGAGTTGCATATCAACAGCAGATACTCGATGGCAGAGATTTAATGACGCGATTGTCGATACTGTCGAAATCGGGTGCCTTTTTCGTCTTGAGCTTCTTAATTTCCGATTTGAGTTTCTGGATGGTCACAGGTCTGATTATTTGAGCAGCTTCATCTGGACCGTTTTCTTGTAATACTGCGTTAATTTCTTCTCTGTCTTCTAGGGCTGCCGTGATCTTTGGCGTGAAACGTGCTTCCAGGTGCTGCGCAAAGGCCTCAGCTTTTTCCTCCGTAATTTTGCACCAAGGATCAGCAGGAGCTTGCTGCCCTTCCGCCACGTGCCTTCTGACTGGCAGATGTGGAATGGGCTGTCTCTTGATTGTGTTGGTGAGCCGCCATAGTTTCTGCATGCTGTACCTATCAGTTGGGTCGATGTCGTGTAGCAGTCTGTTCATTTGTTTGTCTTTTTGTAGCTTGATCCGTTTACGTATTCTGTTAGTCAGCTGATTGATAGTGCGTGCAATGAGGGGGTTGGAGCACCTATCTTTTTGGTTGATTTTGCAGAGAATTCTTTTGATCTTGATCGCTTTCAGCGTTTGCGAGTCAAGATGAAAGTTTTGCGATCCGTACACTGTGTGCGGGTTACTTGAGGTTTGCGAAGCCAATTCAGCTGCAATGTAAATGTTCTTTTCAAGGAAAGCCACTGCATCATCTATGTCGTCGCCGTTGTGAAGTTCAGTCTCCAGATGGATTCGCTGTTCTAGGTGAGCTTGAAATCTTCTGATATTTGCATTTTTTGGTAATAGTATCTTCTTTTTTCCATATTCAGGTCTCAGGAGGAGTTTAATGATTTGCATGTTGTGATCTGAACCTAAGTCATATGATGTTTCAATGTGAATTAAATTGTGTATAATACCCTTATAAGCCGCAAAGTCTATAGCAGACGGCATATGTCGTCGATTTGAAGGGAAATGGGTGGGGGATCCAGTGGCCAGTATGCTTTGGTCGTTTTCCTGGATGCATTTCAGAAGTGCAGCCCCTCTTCTACACGATCTTGCAATTGCCCCGCCACTGGCTTTTGGCGTTCCAATCCCCAGCTACGATAAATCTGCTACCCAGAGAGTCAAATACCTGTTTAAATTGTGTATCAATCCATTCGTGTGCAGGTGGACAATAGATCGCACCAATGTTTATTGTTTGATGGTTTTTTATTTTTGCAGCTATGGTGCACATCTGGATGGAGTCCTCTCTTGTTGGTGCGAGGGAAATGTGCGGGATGTTGTTTCTGTTGTGTTCGTCTTGCGAACTAAATTGGTAGTCTCTCTTCATGTCGAACCAATTTCCATCGCCACCTGCATTAGCAGGGGGCAGGGAGGCTGACATGAAGAGAGAACCGTTTTATTTGTTTATACTCTTATAATTAGCATATTTTACAAATTGCTTTCGCGCCAACTGCTTATCTACATTACATGTAGTTGCAGAAGTGGCTGTAAATTGGCAGGGTAACATTTCTTACGGTATTGGCTTATTTGGTATTTATTTTTTTTTAGTAGCTATCGATAATTTGGCTAAATGCCAGGGTAACACTAAACTTATTGCTACTTTGTTTACATTGTTTTTGTTTTTAATTATTTCAGGTGGAGTATGCAGCCGTGAAGAACATCATTACGCCTATTGGTCTCGTTGTCGTTTGCGAAGTGGAATCCTTGCGAGTGTCGGCGCTAAACTGTGACTGCAGGACAGCATCAACAGGGCTGAAGCCGGCCGAGGTCCAGTGCATCGTCATTCTGGATGTGGATTACCAATTTCTGTGAAGGTGAAATGACTTCGTATCTGTGGAAGAATAAAAAGGTTTTTAGTTTCTTTTCAGCCGCCGCCATCATCTGGATTCTGGAGCTGCCGCCGTCCATCATCAGGTTCTCTGCTGGGGCCGTCATTTGCAGGCTGTCAGGCTTCTGTTGCTGTTTGGATTGTGCTCTTCTATCATTGCGGCATGCCTTGGCCTGGCCAGCCTTCTCGGAATTTGTGTGCTGCATTAGCCGAGTGTAGCAGTTCCTGCAGAGTCTGTTATAAACTTCTTCCACAGTTGCTACTTGGAGATCCGCATGCATTGCGTTGTTGCTCACATACCGGGGAGCATTTGACATTGCTCTGAGAGCTTTGCTTTGGATCGTCTGGAGCTTGGCCATTTGCATGCTTGAAGTCAGTGGCCCCCAGACTGGCAAGGCATACTGCCATATTGGGGCAATCAGCTGCTTATAGAGGAGGACCTTTGGAGGTAGTGGGAGTTTACTGTTTCTGCCGATGATCCAGTCGAGCTTTTTGATCCGGGCCCTTGTTTTAGTGACTATAGCCGCTACATGCTTATTGAAATTGAGCTTCGTATCCATATGTATTCCCAGGTATGGCATGACGGATTTTTTGGCCAGGAGTTGCCCGGCTAACCTTGGAGCTGGAGTGTGTTGCTGCACAGGTGAGAGAGTGTGTAGAACATGAGCAGTTTTTGCAAGACTGATGGTTATTCCCCATTTCTTAGACCATGATAATGCATCAGCCAGGAGCCGCTCCACATTTTCGTTGGCTTGTTTTGGACTTAGGGCAGATACGAGGTATACTGCGTCATCAGCGTACGTTGCTAGTATTTGGGTTGAGTTTGCGTGTCTTGGTGGCTGCTGGCATGTCGGCAGTGTAAAGATTATAGAGCACTGGGCCAAGTACGCTTCCCTGCGGCACTCCAGCGGTTATGTGCATTAGGCTTGAGGTGATGTTGTTACAGCAGACGACTTCGAAGCTTCTGTCTGAGAGATAGCTGGTGAGTAGAATGTATAAATTGTCAGGTATTATCGTTTTAACTTTGCAGAGAAGACCCTGATGCCAGACTCTTTCAAAAGCTTCCTGGATATCCATGTACACAGCACTGCAATGCCGCTGCGCTTCGTAGGATCTGAGGATAAATTGCGTGACTCGTCCGAATTGCTGTTCCGCTGAGTGCTGACTTCTAAAGTCAAATTAATGGTTTGGAATAGCCATGGCAAAGCTTTCTTCTTCAAAGAGTCGCTTGAGGATGAGGCGTTCAAGGATTTTGGAGAAGCCTGTAAGCAGGCTGATGGGTCTGTAGGCCTATCACTCGGCTTTCCTGGCTTCCTTAACATAGAGATTTTTGCGCATTTCCAGGACTTTGGGAAGTGGCCGAACTGCAGAGCCGAGTTGCATATCAACAGCAGATACTCGATGGCAGAGATTTAATGACGCGATTGTCGATACTGTCGATACTGTCGAAATCGGGTGCCTTTTTCGTCTTGAGCTTCTTAATTTCCGATTTGAGTTTCTGGATGGTCACAGGTCTGATTATTTGAGCAGCTTCATCTGGACCGTTTTCTTGTAATACTGCGTTAATTTCTTCTCTGTCTTCTAGGGCTGCCGTGATCTTTGGCGTGAAACGTGCTTCCAGGTGCTGCGCAAAGGCCTCAGCTTTTTCCTCCGTAATTTTGCACCAAGGCTCAGCAGGAGCTTGCTGCCCTTCCGCCACGTGCCTTCTGACTGGCAGATGTGGAATGGGCTGTCTATTGATTGTGTTGGTGAGCCGCCATAGTTTCTGCATGCTGTACCTATCAGTTGGGTCGATGTCGTGTAGCAGTCTGTTCATTTGTTTGTCTTTTTATACCCGATACTGAAAATGAGTATTGGGGTATATTAGATTTGTGGTAAAAGTGGATGTGTGTAACGTCCAGAAGGAATCGTTTCCGACCCCATAAAGTATATATATTCTTGATCAGCATCAATAGCCGAGTCGATTGAGCCATGTCTGTCTGTCCGTCTGTCCGTCCGTCCGTCTGTCCGTCTGTCCGTCCCCTTCAGCGCCTAATGCTCAAAGACTATAAGAGCTAGAGCAACAATGTTTTGGATCCACACTTCTGTGATATGTCACTGCTACAAAAATATTTCAAAACTTTGCCCCGCCCACTTCCGCTCCCACAAAGGGCGAAAATCTGTGGCATCCACAATTTTAAAGATACGAGAAAACCAAAAACGCAGAATCGTAGAGAATGACGATATCTTTTAGACTGCGGAATCTGAATTGGATCGTATTATTATTATAGCCAGCATCAAGAAAACAATTTCATTTTTTCTCGCCCTGTCTCTCTTTAACACACACGTAGCATAGGCGGCTTTGCTTAGAGTAAAACATTAGCGCCTAGATCTCAGAGACTATTAAAGCTAGAGCAACCAAATTTGGTATCCACACTCCTAATATATCGGACCGAGACGAGTTTGTTTCAAAATTTCGCCACACCCCCTTCCGCCCCCGCAAAGTATGCAAATCTGGGGATATTCACAAATCTCAGAGACTATTAAAGCTAGAGTAACCAAATTTAGTATCCGCACTCCTGTTAGATCTCACTATTAAACGTATATCTCAAAATTTCGCCCCACCCCCTTCCGCCCCCACAAAGGACGAAAATCTGTTGCATCCACAGTATTGCAGATTTGAGAAAACTAAAAACGCAGAATCATAGATAATGACCATATCTATCAGATCAGATCATTTTTATAGCCAAAAGGAACAAATCAATTTGCAGTGGCTACGCAGCGCCCGACGTCACGCTCAGACTGATTTTCTGTCTCTCTCGCACGCACTCTTTGTCGTGTCGTTTAATATTAGCGGCGCTGCCGGAGGAGAGCCATACTGACTTAGTATCGGGTATAACTGTAGAGTTGCGGTGTCCGCAGCAACTCACAACGTTCCCCCTCGTTGTAGCTTGATCCGTTTACGTATTCTGTTAGTCAGCTGATTGATAGTGCGTGCAAGGATGGGGTTGGAGCACCTATCTTTTTGGTTGATTTTGCAGAGAATTCTTTTGATCTTGATCGCTTTCAGCGTTTGCGAGTCAAGATGAAAGTTTTGCGATCCGTACACTGTGTGCTGGTTACTTGAGGTTTGCGAAGCCAATTCAGCTGCAATGTAAATGTTCTTTTCAAGGATAGCCACTGCATCATCTATGTCGTCGCCGTTGTGAAGTTCAGTCTCCAGATGGATTCGCTGTTCTAGGTGAGCTTGAAATCTTCTGATATTTGCATTTTTTGCTAATAGTATCTTCTTTTTTCCATATTCAGGTCTCAGGAGGAGTTTAATGATTTGCATGTTGTGATCTGAACCTAAGTCATATGATGTTTCAATGTGAATTAAATTGTGTCTAATACCCTTATAAACCGCAAAGTCTATAGCAGACGGCATATGTCGTCGATTTGAAGGGAAATGGGTGAGGATCCAGTGGCCAGTATGCTTTGGTCGTTTTCCTGGATGCATTTCAGAAGTGCAGCCCCTCTTCTACACGATCTTGCAATGCCCCGCCACTGGCTTTTGGCGTTCCAATCCCCAGCTACGATAAATCTGCTACCCAGAGAGTCAAATACCTGTTTAAATTGTGTATCAATCCATTCGTGTGCAGGTGGACAATAGATCGCACCAATGTTTATTGTTTGATGGTTTTTTATTTTTGCAGCTATGGTGCACATCTGGATGGAGTCCTCTCTTGTTGGTGCGAGGGAAATGTGCGGGATGTTGTTTCTGTTGTGTTCGTCTTGCGAACTAAATTGGTAGTCTCTCTTCATGTCGAACCAATTTCCATCGCCACCTGCATTAGCAGGGGGCAGGGAGGCTGACATGAAGAGAGAACCGTTTTATTTGTTTATACTCTTATAATTAGCATATTTTACAAATTCTTTCGCGCCAACTGCTTATCTACATTACATGTAGTTGCAGAAGTGGCTGTAAATTGGCAGGGTAACATTTCTTACGGTATTGGCTTATTTGGTATTTAGTAGCTATCGATAATTTGTCAAAATGCCAGGGTAACACTAATCTTATTGCTACTTTGTTTACATTGTTTTTGTTTTTAATTATTTCAGGTGAAGTATGCAGCCGTGAAGAACATCATTACGCCTATTGGTCTCGTTGTCGTTTGCGAAGTGGAATCCTTGCGAGTGTCGGCGCTAAACTGTGACTGCAGGACAGCATCAACAGGGCTGAAGCCGGCCGAGGTCCAGTGCATCGTCATTCTGGATGTGGATTACCAATTTCTGTGAAGGTGAAATGACTTCGTATCTGTGGAAGAATAAAAAGGTTTTTAGTTTCTTTTCAGCCGCCGCCATCATCTGGATTCTGGAGCTGCCGCCGTCCATCATCAGGTTCTCTGCTGGGGCCGTCATTTGCAGGCTGTTGCTGTTTGGATTGTGCTCTTCTATCATTGCGGCATGCCTTGGCCTGGCCAGCCTTCTCGGAATTTGTGTGCTGCATTAGCCGAGTGTAGCAGTTCCTGCAGAGTCTGTTATAAACTTCTTCCACAGTTGCTACTTGGAGATCCGCATGCATTGCGTTGTTGCTCACATACCGGGGAGCATTTGACATTGCTCTGAGAGCTTTGCTTTGGATCGTCTGGAGCTTGGCCATTTGCATGCTTGAAGTCAGTGGCCCCCAGACTGGCAAGGCATACTGCCATATTGGGGCAATCAGCTGCTTATAGAGGAGGACCTTTGGAGGTAGTGGGAGTTTACTGTTTCTGCCGATGATCCAGTCGAGCTTTTTGATCCGGGCCCTTGTTTTAGTGACTATAGCCGCTACATGCTTATTGAAATTGAGCTTCGTATCCATATGTATTCCCAGGTATGGCATGACGGATTTTTTGACCAGGAGTTGCCCGGCTAACCTTGGAGCTGGAGTGTGTTGCTGCACAGGTGAGAGAGTGTGTAGAACATGAGCAGTTTTTGCAAGACTGATGGTTATTCCCCATTTCTTAGACCATGATAATGCATCAGCCAGGAGCCGCTCCACATTTTCGTTGGCTTGTTTTGGACATAGGGCAGATACGAGGTATACTGCGTCATCAGCGTACGTTGCTAGTATTTGGGTTGAGTTTGCGTGTCTTGGTGGCTGTGGCATGTCGGCAGTGTAAAGATTATAGAGCACTGGGCCAAGTACGCTTCCTTGCGGCACTCCAGCGGTTATGTGCTTTAGGCTTGAGGTGATGTTGTTACAGCAGACGACTTTGAAGCTTCTGTCTGAGAGATAGCTGGTGAGTAGAATGTATAAATTGTCAGGTATTATCGTTTTAACTTTGCAGAGAAGACCCTGATGCCAGACTCTTTCAAAAGCTTCCTGGATATCCATGTACACAGCACTGCAATGCCGCTGCGCTTCGTAGGATCTGAGGATAAATTGCGTGACTCGTCCGATTTGCTGTTCCGCTGAGTGCTGACTTCTAAAGTCAAATTAATGGTTTGGAATAGCCATGGCAAAGCTTTCTTCTTCAAAGAGTCGCTTGAGGATGAGGCGTTCAAGGATTTTGGAGAAGCCTGTAAGCAGGCTGATGGGTCTGTAGGCCTATCACTCGGCTTTCCTGGCTTCCTTAACATAGAGATTTTTGCGCATTTCCAGGACTTTGGGAAGTGGCCGAACTGCAGAGCCGAGTTGCATATCAACAGCAGATACTCGATGGCAGAGATTTAATGACGCGATTGTCGATACTGTCGATACTGTCGAAATCGGGTGCCTTTTTCGTCTTGAGCTTCTTAATTTCCGATTTGAGTTTCTGGATGGTCACAGGTCTGATTATTTGAGCAGCTTCATCTGGACCGTTTTCTTGTAATACTGCGTTAATTTCTTCTCTGTCTTCTAGGGCTGCCGTGATCTTTGGCGTGAAACGTGCTTCCAGGTGCTGCGCAAAGGCCTCAGCTTTTTCCTCCGTAATTTTGCACCAAGGATCAGCAGGAGCTTGCTGCCCTTCCGCCACGTGCCTTCTGACTGGCAGATGTGGAATGGGCTGTCTATTGATTGTGTTGGTGAGCCGCCATAGTTTCTGCATGCTGTACCTATCAGTTGGGTCGATGTCGTGTAGCAGTCTGTTCATTTGTTTGTCTTTTTATACCCGATACTCAAAATGAGTATTGGGGTATATTAGATTTGTGGTAAAAGTGGATGTGTGTAACGTCCAGAAGGAATCGTTTCCGACCCCATAAAGTATATATATTCTTGATCAGCATCAATAGCCGAGTCGATTGAGCCATGTCTGTCTGTCCGTCTGTCCGTCCGTCCGTCTGTCCGTCTGTCCGTCCCCTTCAGCGCCTAATGCTCAAAGACTATAAGAGCTAGAGCAACAATGTTTTGGATCCACACTTCTGTGATATGTCACTGCTACAAAAATATTTCAAAACTTTGCCCCGCCCACTTCCGCTCCCACAAAGGGCGAAAATCTGTGGCATCCACAATTTTAAAGATACGAGAAAACCAAAAACGCAGAATCGTAGAGAATGACGATATCTTTTAGACTGCGGAATCTGAATTGGATCGTATTATTATTATAGCCAGCATCAAGAAAACAATTTCATTTTTTCTCGCCCTGTCTCTCTTTAACACACACGTAGCATAGGCGGCTTTGCTTAGAGTAAAACATTAGCGCCTAGATCTCAGAGACTATTAAAGCTAGAGCAACCAAATTTGGTATTCACACTCCTAATATATCGGACCGAGACGAGTTTGTTTCAAAATTTCGCCACACCCCCTTCCGCCCCCGCAAAGTATGCAAATCTGGGGATATTCACAAATCTCAGAGACTATTAAAGCTAGAGTAACCAAATTTAGTATCCGCACTCTTGTTAGATCTCACTATAAAACGTGTATCTCAAAATTTCGACCCACCCCCTTCCGCCCCCACAAAGGACGAAAATCTGTTGCATCCACAATATTGCAGATTTGAGAAAACTAAAAACGCAGAATCATAGATAACGACCATATCTATCAGATTGCTGAATCTGGATCAGATCAGATAATTTTTGTAGCCAAAAGGAACAAATCAATTTGCATTGGCTACGCAGCGCCCGAGGTCACGCTCAGACTGATTTTCTGTCTCTCTCGCACGCACTCTTTGTCGTGTCGTTTAATATTAGCGGCGCTGCCGGAGGAGAGCCATACTGACTTAGTATCGGGTATAACTGTAGAGTTGCGGTGTCCGCAGCAACTCACAACGTTCCCCCTGGTTGTAGCTTGATCCGTTTACGTATTCTGTTAGTCAGCTGATTGATAGTGCGTGCAAGGATGGGGTTGGAGCACCTATCTTTTTGGTTGATTTTGCAGAGAATTCTTTTGATCTTGATCGCTTTCAGCGTTTGCGAGTCAAGATGAAAGTTTTGCGATCCGTACACTGTGTGCTGGTTACTTGAGGTTTGCGAAGCCAATTCAGCTGCAATGTAAATGTTCTTTTCAAGGATAGCCACTGCATCATCTATGTCGTCGCCGTTGTGAAGTTCAGTCTCCAGATGGATTCGCTGTTCTAGGTGAGCTTGAAATCTTCTGATATTTGCATTTTTTGGTAATAGTATCTTCTTTTTTCCATATTCAGGTCTCAGGAGGAGTTTAATGATTTGCATGTTGTGATCTGAACCTAAGTCATATGATGTTTCAATGTGAATTAAATTGTGTCTAATACCCTTATAAACCGCAAAGTCTATAGCAGACGGCATATGTCGTCGATTTGAAGGGAAATGGGTGAGGATCCAGTGGCCAGTATGCTTTGGTCGTTTTCCTGGATGCATTTCAGAAGTGCAGCCCCTCTTCTACACGATCTTGCAATGCCCCGCCACTGGCTTTTGGCGTTCCAATCCCCAGCTACGATAAATCTGCTACCCAGAGAGTCAAATACCTGTTTAAATTGTGTATCAATCCATTCGTGTGCAGGTGGACAATAGATCGCACCAATGTTTATTGTTTGATGGTTTTTTATTTTTGCAGCTATGGTGCACATCTGGATGGAGTCCTCTCTTGTTGGTGCGAGGGAAATGTGCGGGATGTTGTTTCTGCTGTGTTCGCCTTGCGAACTAAATTGGTAGTCTCTCTTCATGTCGAACCAATTTCCATCGCCACCTGCATTAGCAGGGGGGAGGGAGGCTGACATGAAGAGAGAACCGTTTTATTTGTTTATACTCTTATAATTAGCATATTTTACAAATTGTTTCGCGTCAACTGCTTATCTACATTACATGTAGTTGCAGAAGTGGCTGTAAATTGGCAGGGTAACATTTCTTACGGTATTGGCTTATTTGGTATTTATTTTTTTTTTTTAGTAGCTATCGATAATTTGGCTAAATGCCAGGGTAACACTAAACTTATTGCTACTTTGTTTACATTGTTTTTGTTTTTAATTATTTCAGGTGGAGTATGCAGCCGTGAAGAATATCATTACGCCTATTGGTCTCGTCGTCGGCTGCGAAGTGGAATCCTTGCGAGTGTCGGCGCTAAACTGTGACTGCAGGACAGCATCAACAGGGCTGAAGCTGGCCGAGGTCCAGTGCATCGTCATTCTGGATGTGGATTACCAATTTCTGTGAAGGTGAAGTGGCTTCGTATCTGTGGAAGAATAAAAAGGTTTTTAGTTTCTTTTCAGCCGCCGCCATCATCTGGATTCTGGAGCTGCCGCCGTCCATCATCAGGTTCTCAGCTGGGGACGTCATTTGCCTGCGTAGCAGCTTCATTAGCGCTACTGCGGCTGATTTCCAATTGTGTGTTCCGAATGGATTGCGCAGCCAGTTCTCGCGTCTGACTTGGAGCAATATTGTTTGGATAGCTTCTGTCAGGCTTCTGTTGCTGTTTGGATTGTGCTCTTCTATCATTGCGGCATACCTTGGCCTGGCCAGCCTTCTTGGAATGTATGGGTGCGTTGCGATCTCACAGGCAAGTAAATTTGTGTGCTGCATTAGCCGAGTGTAATAGTTCCTGCAGAGTCTGTTATAAACTTCTTCCACAGTTGCTACTTGGAGATCCGCATGCATTGCGTTGTTGCTCACATACCGGGGAGCATTTGACATTGCTCTGAGAGCTTTGCTTTGGATCGTCTGGAGCTTGGCCTTGCATGCTTGAAGTCAGTGGCTTTCAGACTGGCATGGCATACTGCCATATTGGGGCAATCAGCTGCTTATAGAGGAGGACCTTTGGAGGTAGTGTGAGTTTGCTGTTTCTACCGATGATCCAGTCGAGCTTTTTTATCCGGGCCCTTGTTTTAGTGAAAACAGCCGCTACGTGCTTATTGAATTTGAGCTTCGTATCCATTTGTATTCCCAGCTATGGCATGACGGCTTTTTTGGCCAGGAGTTGCCCGGCTAACCTTGGAGCTGGAGTGTGTTGCTGCACAGGTGAGAGAGTGTGTAGAACATGAGCAGTTTTTGCAAGACTGATGGTTATTCCCCATTTCGTAGACCATGATAATGCATCAGCCAGGAGCCGCTCCACATTTTCGTTGGCTTGTTTTGGACTTAGGGCAGATACGAGGTATACTGCGTCATCAGCGTACGTTGCTAGAATTTGGGTTGAGTTTGCGTTACTTGGTGGCTGCGGCTTGTCGGCAGTGTAAAGATTATAGAGCACTGGGCCAAGTACGCTTCCTTGCGGCACTCCAGCGGTTATGTGCATTAGGCTTGAGGTGATGTTGTTACAGCAGACGACTTTGAAGCTTCTGTCTGAGAGATAGCTGGTGAGTAGAATGTATAAATTGTCAGGTATTATTGTTTTAACTTTGCAGAGAAGACCCTGATGCCAGACTCTATCAAAAGCTTCCTGGATATCCATGTACACAGCACTGCAATGCCGCTGCGCTTCGTAGGATCTGAGGATAAATTGCGTGACTCGTCCGATTTGCTGTTCCGCTGAGTGCTGACTTCTAAAGCCAAATTGATGGTTTGGAATAGCCATGGCAAAGCTTTCTTCTTCAAAGAGTCGCTTGAGGATGAGGCGTTCAAAGATTTTGGAGAAGCCTGAAAGCAGGCTGATGGGTCTGTAGGACTCAAGCCTATCACTCGGCTTTCCTGGGTTCCTTAACATAGATATTTTTGCGCATTTCCAGGACTTTGGGAAGTGGCCGAACTGCAGAGCCTAGTTGCATATCAACAGCAGATACTCGATGGCGGATGTTGGCAGAGATTTAATGACGCGATTGTCGATACTGTCGAAACCGGGTGCCTTTTTCGTCTTGAGCTTCTTAATTTCCGATTTGAGTTTCTGGATGGTCACAGGTCTGATTATTTGTGCAGCTTCATCTGGACCGTTTTCTTGTAATACTGCGTTAATTTCTTCTCTGTCTTCTAGGGCTGCCGAGATCTTTGGCGTGAAACGTGCTTCCAGGTGCTGCGCAAAGGCCTCAGCTTTTTCCTCCGTAGTTTTGCACCAAGGATCAGCAGGAGCTTGCTGCCCTTCCGCCACGTGCCTTCTGACTGGCAGATGTGGAATGGGCTGTCTCTTGATTGTGTTGGTGAGCCGCCATAGTTTCTGCACCTATCAGTTTGGTCGATGTTGTGTAGCAGTCTGTTCATTTGTTTGTCTTTTTGTAGCTTGATCCGTTTACGTATTCTGTTAGTCAGCTGATTGATAGTGCGTGCAATGAGGGGGTTGGAGCACCTATCTTTTTGGTTGATTTTGCAGAGAATTCTTTTGATCTTGATCGCTTTCAGCGTTTGCGAGTCAAGATGAAAGTTTTGCGGTCCGAACTCTGTGTGCTGGTTACTTGAGGTTTGCGAAGCCAATTCAGCTGCAATGTAAATGTTCTTTTCAAGGATAGCCACTGCATCATCTATGTCGTCGCCATTGTGAAGTTCAGTCTCCAGATGGATTCGCTGTTCTAGGTGAGCTTCTGATATTTGCATTTTTTGGTAATAGTATCTTCTTTTTTCCATATTCAGCTCTCAAGAGGAGTCTAATGATTTGCATGTTGTGATCTGAACCTAAGTCATATGATGTTTCAATGTGAATTAAATTGTGTCTAATACCCTTATAAACCGCAAAGTTTATAGCAGTCGGCATATGTCGTCGATTTGAAGGGAAATGGGTGGGGGATCCAGTGGCCAGTATGCTTTGGTCGTTTTCCTGGATGCATTTCAGAAGTGCAGCCCGTCTTCTACACGATCTTGCATTGCCCCACCACTGGCTTTTGGCGTTCCAATCCCCAGCTACGATAAATCTGCTACCCAGAGAGTCAAATACCTGTTTAAATTGTGTATCAATCCATTCGTGTGCAGGTGGACAATAGATCGCACCAATGTTTATTGTTTGATGGTTTTTTATTTTTGCAGCTATGGTGCACATCTGGATGGAGTCCTCTCTTGTTGGTGCGAGGGAAATGTGCGGGATGTTGTTTCTGTTGTGTTCGTCTTGCGAACTAAATTGTTAGTCTCTCTTCATGTCGAACCAATTTCCATCGCCACCTGCATTAGCAGGGGCAGGGAGGCTGACATGAAGAGAGAACCATTTTATTTGTTTATACTCTTATAATTAGCATATTTTACAAATTGTTTCGCGCCAACTGCTTATCTACATTACATGTAGTTGCAGAAGTGGCTGTAAATTGGCAGGGTAACATTTCTTACGGTATTGGCTTATTTGGTATTTATTTTTTTTTTTTTAGTAGCTATCGATAATTTGGCTAAATGCCAGGGTAACACTAAACTTATTGCTACTTTGTTTACATTGTTTTTGTTTTTAATTATTTCAGGTGGAGTATGCAGCCGTGAAGAACATCATTACGCCTATTGGTCTCGTCGTCGGCTGCGAAGTGGAATCTTTGCGAGTGTCGGCGCTAAACTGTGACTGCAGGACAGCATCAACAGGGCTGAAGCTGGCCGAGGTCCAGTGCATCGTCATTCTGGATGTGGATTACCAATTTCTGCGAAGGTGAAGTGGCTTCGTATCTGTGGAAGAATAAAAAGGTTTTTAGTTTGTAACGAACCCAAAAGGGTTCGCTAAAACGCCTCTCCCAACGCCCAATAAAAACCCGGCTACTAAATTGCGACACCTCGCCCAACGTACTACACGAACACCCCTCCTCCACGTCCCCCCTGACGCCGCCCTTAAGGTTCCATCACATTTCTACAAATTTCTTGTGGATTGACCCCTGGGCGTGACTGAGCTTACCTCAGCCTGAAATAGGTCCATCACAAGTGGCGCCCGAGCAGGGACTCAAGGGAACGTCAGCGAGGGTTTGTGGAATAAAACCTCACGGCCACTAGAACACCAGAGCAAGAACACAAGAGAACAACCCAAAGAAAACCCCGACCTCGCGCAATATCAACAGCAAGAGTTGCGCAACGAGCAGACGAAAGCGCGACACAGCGACAGAGAAACGCGAACAGTGCCGTCACCCCGAGAAGAAATTCGAAGCGTCAGCCGCGAAGCTCTACACAGTGCCCTAGTGAAGGAAAAGCGCAAGCCCAGCGAAACAGCCAACTCAAGTAACGATCGGAGCGATGGAATCCCACACAGAGGAACAGGCCAGCGGGTATTACCCTGGAGAATTCGTCGCCAACCCAGGGGTGAGTACCGGCTGGATACACAAATGTCGCCGAGAGGAGCTGGTGTCCTTCGCGGAGGAATTCGGATTCAGCCGCGAGGGGAACGTGGAAGATTTGCGGAGGAGTTTCGCCGAACTAGTCGCCGGGCCCCTCGAACACGATGCCTGGGTCAGGTTGCCGTAGCTCGAGCGGCAGTACGCCAGATCGCCCCAGCCCGACACCTCAGCACCAACGGAGAAGCGGAAGACGGACCCCAAACTCAGCCTACAAGTTCCAGGAATCATGGAAGGCAAAGCCAGCCTCACCGACATCGATAACCGCCGAAGATCTACCGAAGCCCCCGCCCCCGGAGCCAAGGCCTTCGCCCATGAGAAGGATCTTGCCGACAGCAGGGGGAAATGGCCCCACAGACGGCCACTACTACAGTCACGCCGCGCAGATGGCGGAACGGATCCGAAAGTGGGGAATCCAGTTCGACGGGCAGGACGACCCACTGTCGTTCGTCGAACTACTGGAAGAGCGTGCCCTCTCGTACGGGGTAGACATGAACTACGTGCTGCGAGCCATGGCAGAGCTCCTCACCGACTGAGCCAACCGTTGGTTCCGCACCAGCGCCTCATGGGCCGATTTCCGCCAGGAATTCCTAGCCTTTTTCCTGCCTCCCCGGTACTTCGAGCAATTGGAAGACCAGATCAGGGACCGCAAAACAAGCGGTGGGCGAACCGTTCAAAGACTTCGTCATCGAGCTCCGGTTGCTCATGCACCACGCCGGATACGACGAAGCCAAGGATCTTAGCCGGATCTATGACAACACCCTCCCGGCGTACCAGCTGTATGTGCGAAGGCACGAACTGAGAAGTCTGACGCAACTGACAATGTTGGCCACAGAATTCGAGAGTATCCAGGAGCGGAGCATACCGGCGACCCTCATCCCCCCTCGACAACCACCTAGGTACACACGGCCAGCGGCACAACAAGTGCATAACGAAAACGGGGCGAATCGGGCCCAATTCCGAAAGCCCCACTGGAACATCTCGGAACCCGCTAGGAAGCCGCACCAAGCCGGCGTTTCAGCACAGGAAGCGACACATCGAATGATCACCACCCCCATCGCCAACCCGCACGCAGCCTGTCGACGCTGCGGAGAAGCGGGACATGTATCTCGCGACTGCACCAACCCATCGATCCTCTTCTGTTGGGAATGCGGCAAGCGCGGAACGCGCACCGTGGGCTGTTGCCGAAAGGACCCGTCGGGAAACGACTCGCGTCCCCAGCTGACACGGGAACAGCCGGGCACGACGCTTTCTCAGACAACCAACTAAGAAACCCGCTGCAAGTACACGACGGCCGGATAGTGGCGAGAGTGACCATCGGAGGACGGCGCACGGAAGCCACGGTCGACACCGGGGCATCCCGAAGTTTCAACGCCGACCTCGCCCGCCAACTCGGCCACGACAACGACCTGCGCGACGCTTGCGTCCCGATACGCCTAGCCGACGGCTCAGCACGCGAGATAACTCAGATCTTGCTAGCGCGCGTCAAACTAGACGAGCAAGAGGTACAGGTGCCGCTCTTGGTGCTGCCCAACATGCTAGAGCAAGGCATCATAGGGATGAACTTCCTGTGCGCCATCGAAACCACAATACAATGTGGCACCACACGCCTCCATCTCCTGGGCTCCCAACGCCCCCTCCCAAACACGCCGATGATCACCGCCAGCCAAGTACACGCCCACGGACCCACGAACTTGAGACCCCCGCCGCCAACGAATCTCCGCCACGACACGAGACACGAACACAAGGAACAAGGAACACAGAACCCATGGCCACGACGAGACACACTAGCCCCAGGCCCACTCCGAGAAACCCAAAACCAAGCAAAGCAACGAAGAAAGCGAGCCGGTCTCCCGAGGGCACCGACGCGGTTCCACCAACGAAGGGAAAGGAACCCAGGACGCCCCTCCAGAAGACAACCCGGCCCCAACAACGACAGCCGCCACGCAGCAGCCAGGCGCTCGAGGTACCACCTCCGACCGCCACCCTGGCCCACGAACGCGTCGACACCGCCCTCGACGCGAAGACGACCCCTACGACACCGACCGACCCGCTACTCCCGCGTCCTCTCAGGCAGGAACCGGGAGAGGCGATCACTGCCGCACGAGGCATCAATCGGAACCACGCCGCACGTGTGTCGTCACCATCGATCGTCACCGACAACATGGAACGCATCCCGGGCAACACCTCGTACGGCGCCGGCATGCGGCCCAGCACCACGCCTGGAGCCATGTCGGTGAACCTCACCGCCCAAACTAGCCGTCGGTCAAACGCTACGACCGCAATCGAGACCCGCACGTTCGTACATCACGCTGAGTACAACGTCGCGCAAGCACCCCCCAGGACACACACGAGCACCCCACACCTGAGCGACGCACCCGCCGTCGTCGCCGGCATAAGCGAATACACTCGCGAAGTCGAACCACCAAGCGCATTCGACACAACGATCCTCCCCGAGAACCCCGACTACACTTGCGACCCAGGAATCGACGAACCACCGGAGGACGATTCGGAACGAATCTCCGACCCATGGCCTCCCGACATCGCGCCGAGAATACAGGAATTTCTAGACGAAGAACTGCCGACACTCGCAGGCCTCCGAGGGACGACGGATCTAACAGAACACACCATCGTCATGAGAGACAACCGACCCATAAAACAGCGGTACTACCCGAAAAATCCAGCCATGCGGCGGATCATCGATGAACAGGTCGACCAACTGATAGCAGAAGACCTAATCGAACCATCCCGGAGCCCCCACAGCGCGCCGATCGTCCTGGTCCGCAAAAAGGACGGGAGATGGCGCATGTGTGTAGATTATCGGCAGCTAAACGAGCGTTCTATCCCGGACGCGTACCCGCTACCCAGGATGAACTACATACTAGAGCGACTCCGAAATGCCCATTTCATCACGACCCTGGACCTGAAAAACGGGTACTGGCAGATACCAATGGCCCGCGACAGCCAGGAAGCCACGGCATTCACGATACCCGGCCGAGGATTATACCAATGGAAAGTAATGCCTTTCGGTTTACACTCCGCGGGAGCCACGTTTCAACGGACCCTCGACGCCGTTATCGGCGCAGACATGGAACCATTTGCGTTCGCATATCTCGACGACATCGTCATCGTCGGGAAAAGCTTCCAGGAACACCTGAACAACGTAAAAGAAGTTTTCGCACGACTGCGAAAGGCAAACCTACGGGTCAACACGGACAAGTGTGCCTTCTTCCAGCGCCGGATAAAATACCTGGGCCACGTGATCAGCGAAGAAGGTATCCACACGGACCCCGACAAAATCGCAGCCGTAAAGGATCTGAGGCCGCCGTCCAACCTGAAGGAGCTACGACAATGCGTAGGCATGGCTGGTTGGTACCCCAAATTAGTTTGTCCCAAACTTTGCCACCGTAGTCCAACCAATGTCACTGCTGCTGAAGAAAGGGAAAGCATGGACATGGGGCCAAGAACAACAAGACGCCTTCGACGAGCTGAAAACACTGCACCAGTACTCGTCTGCCCAGACTTTAACGTCAAATTTTCCCTGCAGACGGACGCAAGCAACCTTGGAGTGGGCGCAGTCCTCACCCAAGAGATCGAAGGGAAAGAGCGGGTCATCGCATACGTCAGACGACGCCTCAACAAAGCAGAGGGAAACTACTCGGCCACCGACAAGGAATGCCTCGCCGTCATCTGGGCGATCCGAAAACTGCGATGCTATCTCGAAGGCTACCGATTCGATGTCATAACCGATCACCTCGCACTAAAATGGCTGAATACCCTCGAGAGCCCTTACGGGAGAGTAGCAAGATGGGCGCTCGAACTGCAGCAATATCAATACGACGTGCACTATCGGGCCGGCAACCAGAACGTAGTCGCTGACGCGCTGTCAAGACAACCATTGGAGACCCTCTCCCGCATCGAGGAGGAAGACAACACAGCATGCACCTGGCTTAAACAAAGGATCCAGCAAGTCCAAGACGAACCCCAGAAATACCCGGACTACACGCACGAAAACGGGCAACTATACCGCTATCTAGGACACGGAGCCGACGACGACGACCACATACCGTGGAAACTATGCGTGCCTAAAAACGGTCGGACGAGAGTACTCCGCGAATGCCATGACGAACCAACAGCAGGACACCTCGGCGTCCGGAAAACCATCCTGAGGACAACGCAACGATATTACTGGCCAGGACTACACCGAGACGTACGACGGTACGTGCAAGGCTGCACGTGGGCAGGATGCTCACGCGCAAAGCCGAAGAACCCTTCGCCACCCTGTGTGCCGATTTCGTCGGACCATTACCACGGTCCAAGCACGGGAACACCATCTTACTGGTCTTCTTCGACACTTTCTCCAAGTGGGTCGAACTGGTACCCCTCAAGAAAGCGACAACAGCAAACCTCGAACGAGCCTTCAGAGAACGAATACTGAGCAGCTTCGGCGTGCCGAAACTATTCGTGTGCGACAACGGAACCCAATTCACCAGCCGATCGTTTAAAACATTCCTGCGAACCGCAGGCGTGGACCTACAACACACAGCCCCGTATTGCCCCCAAGAAAACCCGACGGAGAGAGCCAATCGGACTGTGAAAACGATGATCGCACAGTTCATCGACGACCACCAGAACACGTGGGACGAACTCCTACCCGAGATGACATTGGCGATCAACTCCAGCATCTCCGAGACGACCGGATTCAGCCCCGCTTTCCTCCTGCAAGGAAGAGAACCCCGACCCCCCGGCACCCTTTACGACGAAGTCACGCCCGGGACAGGGAGTACACAAGAGACGGCCAGCAGCAAAGCGACGAGACTAAAAGAAGTATTCGCCATCGTCCGAAACAACATCCAGAGAGCCAGCCAAGAGCAAGGGAGACATTACAACCTCCGCCGGAGACTATGGCGCCCCTCCATCGGATCATTGGTACTACTACGCCAACACCACCTCTCAAACGCCGCTTCGCGGCAAAGTTAGCTCCGAAGTTCGACGGCCCCTACCGAATCAACAGTTTTCCATCGCCAAACATCGCCAAATTACAACATTGCGAAAGCCGGAAACAGAAGACCGCGAATATCAAAGACCTGAGAGAGTTCCACGACCACGAGCCCGACGAGCCCACACAGGAATGCTGACATCGCGGAAGAAACCGATGAAACAGAAACCCGACGCCCCGACCGCGGCACCGCAGAGTCGGCAGAACCCGGGGCACCCGGCCAAGAGAGACAACGTCTGCGAAATACCGACCGGCGGCGCTACGCCAACAACAACGCGAGCACAACAAACCCCTTGACCACGAAGTAAACAGACCCGCTAACGAGGCAAGGGACGAGATGATCGCAAGTCGGCGGCGACCCCAAAACGCACCCCCGGTGCAACACGGAAGAGAGAAGAAAAGCTTGCTCCGCAAATACGGACCCTGCAGAACGGCTTAAATAGCCGCAACTCTGGCTCCCATCAATCAGTGCACTCTCACCAGAAGAAGGCGAAGCCATCCGAGCCAACAACCCACAGCCGCGCGCCCCACGCACGGGTCTTCGTGACTCTCGTCGGGGAAGAAAGGGGAGGGTGTAACGAACCCAAAAAGGTTCGCTACAACGCCTCTCCCAACGCCCAATAAAAACCCGGCTACTAAATTGCGACACCTCGCCCAACGTACTACACGAACACCCCCCCTCCACACATAACCACCGATTGACACGCGCCGTCTTCATAACGCTGACCAAACACACCAGGTCGCGCGGACTTCCACCACTCCAGACCAAGCAACCGGCCAGGCGCAGTCTTCCGGGTTCATCAACTACAAAACGATGACACCGCGGAAGCCCACGACAAGCACCCAACGGCAAACCCGCCAGCTCGCCAAAAACACGAAGGGACGGAACTAGGTCAACCCGCGATCGCCAGAACGGCGAAGTGCACCCCGACGCGGAAGCACTTCCGAACCCGCTGACACAGCGCCCATTGGCGTATAAATAGACGCCGACTGAAACCAGAAAGGAACTTACGCAGAGATCCGGCTCGCAGTACGGTCGTTGTACCAAGACTTTCGCAGAGACGCGGCCCGGAGTACAGATGCGGTACCCGGAACTCACCAGAAGACATCGGCGCCCAATTAAAAATAAGTCATTTAAACCGCTAAGAAATACAATAAAGTGTCAAATTTGCAAAGTAAAACGAGGGGGAACGTTGTGAGTTGCTGCGGACACCGCAACTCTACAGTTATACCCGATACTTAGTCAGTATGGCTCTCCTCTGGCAGACGCCGCTAATATTAAACGAAACGACAAAGAGTGCGTGCGAGAGAGACAGAAAATCAGTCTGAGCGTGACGTCGGGCGCTGCGTAGCCACTGCAAATTGATTTGTTCCTTTTGGCTATAAAAATGATCTGATCTGATCCAGATTCAGAAATCTGATAGATATGGTCATTATCTATGATTCTGCGTTTTTAGTTTTCTCAAATCTGCAATACTGTGGATGCAACAGATTTTCGTCCTTTGTGGGGGCGGAAGGGGGTGGGGCGAAATTTTGAGATATACGTTTAATAGTGAGATCTAACAGAAGTGCGGATACTAAATTTGGTTACTCTAGCTCTAATAGTCTCTGAGATTTGTGAATATCCCCAGATTTGCATCCTTTGCGGGGGCGGAAGGGGGTGTGGCGAAAATTTGAAACAAACTCGTCTCGGTCCGATATATTAGGATTGTGGATACCAAATTTGGTTGCACTAGCTTTTATAGTCTCTGAGATCTAGGCGCTAATGTTTTACTCTAAGCAAAGACGCCTATGCTACGTGTGTGTTAGAGAGAGACAGGGCGAGAAAAAATGAAATTGTTTTCTTGATGCTGGCTATAACAATAATACGATCCAATTCAGATTCCGCTGTCTAAAAGATATGGTCATTCTCTACGATTCTGCGTTTTTGGTTTTCTCGTATCTTTAAAATTGTGGATGCCACAGATTTTCGCCCTTTGTGGGGGCGGAAGTGGGCGGGGCAAAGTTTTGAAATATTTTTGTAGCAGTGACATATCACAGAAGTCTGGATCCAAAACATCGTTGCTCTAGCTCTTATAGTCTTTGAGCATTAGGCGCTGAAGGGGACGGACAGACGGACGGACGGACAGACGGACAGACACACATGGCTCAATCGACTCGGCTATTGATGCTGATCAAGAATATATATACTTTATGGGGTCGGAAATGAGTCCTTCTGGACGTTACACACATCCACTTTTACCACAAATCTAATATACCCCAATACTCATTTTGAGTATCGGGTATAAAAACACCCGATTGCGTAAGTTCACCCCAATCAGCCGAGGCACCGACGTCGCCCCGCCCCGAGTCCACACGGTGGTTTCGTATACACGACGAGCGACGCCCATTCTAGCCCCGATCCACCTCTATACGACAAGCCGCCCCCCTGACGCCGCCATTAAGGTTCCATCACATTTCTACAAATTTCTTGTGGATTGACCCCTGGACGTGACTGAGCTCTGGATTCTGGAGCTGCCGCCGTCCATCATCAGGTTCTCTGCTGGGGCCGTCATTTGCCTGCGTAGCAGCTGCATTAGCGCTACTGCGGCTGATTTCCATATTGTGTGTTGCAAATGGATTGCGCAGCCAGTTCTCGCGTCTGACTTGGAGCAGTATTGTTTGGATGGCTGTCAGGCTTCTGTTGCTGCTTGGATTGTGCTCTTCTATCATTGCGGCATACCTTGGCCTGGCCAGCCTTCTTGGAATGTATGTGTGCGTTGCGATCTCACAGGCAAGTAAATTTGTGTGCTGCATTAGCCGAGTGTAGCAGTTCCTGCAGAGTCTGTTATAAACTTCTTCCACAGTTGCTACTTGGAGATCCGCATGCAGTGCGTTGTTGCTCACATACCGGGGAGCATTTGACATTGCTCTGAGAGCTTTGCTTTGGATCGTCTGGAGCTTGGCCATTTGCATGCTTGAAGTCAGTGGCCCCCAGACTGGCATGGCATACTGCCATATTGGGGCAATCAGCTGCTTATAGAGGAGGACCTTTGGAGGTAGTGGGAGTTTACTGTTTCTGACGATGATCCAGTCGAGCTTTTTGATCCGGGCCCTTGTTTTAGTTACAATAGCCGCTACATGCTTATTGAAAATGAGCTTCGTATCCATATGTATTCCCAGGTATGGCATGACGGATTTTTTGGCCAGGAGTTGCCCGGCTAACCTTGGAGCTGGAGTGTGTTGCTGCACAGGTGAGAGAGTGTGTAGAACCTGAGCAGTTTTTGCCAGACTGATGGTTATTCCCCATTTCTTAGACCATGACAATGCATCAGCCAGGAGCCGCTCCACATTTTCGTTGGCTTGTTTTGGACTTAGGGCAGATACGAGGTATACTGCGTCATCAGCGTACGTTGCTAGCACTTGGGTTGAGTTTGCGTGTCTTGGTGGCTGCGGCATGTCGGCAGTGTAAAGATTATAGAGCACTGGGCCAAGTACGCTTCCTTGCGGCACTCCAGCGGTTATGTGCTTTAGGCTTGAGGTGATGTTGTTACAGCAGACGACTTTGAAGCTTCTGTCTGAGAGATAGCTGGTGAGTAGAATGTATAAATTGTCAGGTATTATCGTTTTAACTTTGCAGAGAAGACCCTGATGCCAGACTCTTTCAAAAGCTTCCTGGATATCCATGTACACAGCACTGCAATGCCGCTGCGCTTCGTAGGATCTGAGGATAAATTTCGTGACTCGTCCGATTTGCTGTTCCGCTGAGTGCTGACTTCTGAAGCCAAATTGATTGTTTGGAATAGTCATGGCAAAGCTTTCTTCTTCAAAGAGTCGCTTGAGGATGAGGTGTTCAAGGATTTTGGAGAAGCCTGTAAGCTGGGTGATGGGTCTGTAGGACTCAAGCCTGTCACTCGGCTTTCCTGGTTTCCTTAACATAGAGATTTTTGCGCATTTCCAGAAATTTCGGAAGTGGCCGAACTGCAGAGCCGAGTTGCATATCAACAGCAGATACTCGATGGCGGATGTTGGCAGAGATTTAATGACGCGATTGTCGATACTGTCGATACTGTCGAAACCGGGTGCCTTTTTCGTCTTGAGCTTCTTAATTTCCGATTTGAGTTTCTGGATGGTCACAGGTCTGATTATTTGATGCAGCCTTCATCTGGACCGTTTTCTTGTAATACTGCGTTAATTCTTCTCTGTATTCTAGGGCTGCCGTGATCTTGGCGTGAAACGTGCTTCCAGGTGCTGCGCAAAGGCCTCAGCTTTTTCCTTCGTAGTTTTGCACCAAGGATCAGCAGGAGCTTGCTGCCCTTCCGCCACGTGCCTTCTGACTGGCAGATTTCGAATGGGCTGTCTCTTGATTGTGTTGGTGAGCCGCCATAGTTTCTGCATGCTGTACCTATCAGTTGGGTCGATGTCGTGTAGCAGTTTGTTCATTTGTTTGTCTTTTTGTAGCTTGATCCGTTTACGTATTCTGTTAGTCAGCTGATTGATAGTGCGTGCAATGAGGGGGTTGGAGCACCTATCTTTTTGGTTGATTTTGCAGAGAGTTCTTTTGATCATGATCGCTTTCAGCGTTTGCGAGTCAAGATGAAAGTTTTGCGGTCCGTACACTGTGTGCTGGTTACTTGAGGTTTGTGAAGCCAATTCAGCTGCAATGTAAATGTTCTTTTCAAGGATAGCCGCTGCATCATCTATGTCGTCGCCGTTGTGAGGTTCAGTCTCCAGATGGATTCGCTGTTCTAGGTGAGCTTGAAATCTTCTGATATTTGAATTTTTTGGTAATAGTATCTTCTTTTTTCCATATTCAGGTCTCAGGAGGAATCTAATGATTTGCATGTTGTGATCTGAACCTAAGTCATATGATGTTTCAATGTGAATTAAATTGTGTCTAATACCCTTATAAACCGCAAAAGTCTATAGCAGACGGCATATGTCGTCGATTTGAAGGGAAATGGGTGGGGGATCCAGTGGCCAGTATGCTTTGGTCGTTTTCCTGGATGCATTTCAGAAGTGCAGCCCCTCTTCTACACGATCTTGCATTGCCCCACCACTGGCTTTTGGCGTTCCAATCCCCAGCTACGATAAATCTGCTACCCAGAGTCAAATACCTGTTTAAATTGTGTATCAATCCATTCGTGTGCAGGTGGACAATAGATCGCACCAATGTTTATTGTTTGATGGTTTTTTATTTTTGCAGCTATGGTGCACATCTGGATGGAGTCCTCTCTTGTTGGTGCGAGGGAAATGTGCGGGATGTTGTTTCTGTTGTGTTCGTCTTGCGAACTAAATTGGTAGTCTCTCTTCATGTCGAACCAATTTCCATCGCCACCTGCATTAGCAGGGGGCAGGGAGGCTGACATGAAGAGAGAACCGTTTTATTTGTTTATACTCTTATAATTAGCATATTTTACAAATTGTTTCGCGCCAACTGCTTATCTACATTACATGTAGTTGCAGAAGTGGCTGTAAATTGGCAGGGTAACATTTCTTACGGTATTGGCTTATTTGGTATTTATTTTTTTTTAGTAGCTATCGATAATTTGTCAAAATGCCATGGTAACACTAAACTTATTGCTACTTTGTTTACATTGTTTTTGTTTTTAATTATTTCAGGTGAAGTATGCAGCTGGGAAGAACATCATTACGCCTATTGGTCTCGTTGTCGTTTGCGAAGTGGAATCCTTGCGAGTGTCGGCGCTAAACTGTGACTGCAGGACAGCATCAACAGGGCTGAAGCTGGCCGAGGTCCAGTGCATCGTCATTCTGGATGTGGATTACCACTTTCTGTGCAGGTGAAGTGGCTTCGTATCTGTGGAAGAATAAAAAGGTTTTTAGTTTCTTTTCAGCCGCCGCCATCATCTGGATTCTGGAGCTGCCGCCGTCCATCATCAGGTTCTCTGCTGGGGCCGTCATTTGCAGGCTGTCAGGCTTCTGTTGCTGTTTGGATTGTGCTCTTCTATCATTGCGGCATGCCTTGGCCTGGCCAGCCTTCTCGGAATTTGTGTGCTGCATTAGCCGAGTGTAGCAGTTCCTGCAGAGTCTGTTATAAACTTCTTCCACAGTTGCTACTTGGAGATCCGCATGCATTGCGTTGTTGCTCACATACCGGGGAGCATTTGACATTGCTCTGAGAGCTTTGCTTTGGATCGTCTGGAGCTTGGCCATTTGCATGCTTGAAGTCAGTGGCCCCCATACTGGCATGGCATACTGCCATATTGGGGCAATCAGCTGCTTATAGAGGAGGACCTTTGGAGGTAGTGGGAGTTTACTGTTTCTGCCGATGATCCAGTCGAGCTTTTTGATCCGGGCCCTTGTTTTAGTTACTATAGCCGCTACATGCTTATTGAAAATTGAGCTTCGTATCCATATGTATTCCCAGGTATGGCATGACGGATTTTTTGGCCAGGAGTTGCCCGGCTAACCTTGGAGCTGGAGTGTGTTGCTGCACAGGTGAGAGAGTGTGTAGAACATGAGCAGTTTTTGCAAGACTGATGGTTATTCCCCATTTCTTAGACCATGACTAATGCATCAGCCAGGAGCCGCTCCACATTTTCGTTGGCTTGTTTTGGACTTAGGGCAGATACGAGGTATACTGCGTCATCAGCGTACGTTGCTAGCATTTGGGTTGAGTTTGCGTGTCTTGGTGGCTGCGGCATGTCGGCAGTGTAAAGATTATAGAGCACTGGGCCAAGTACGCTTCCTTGCGGCACTCCAGCGGTTATGTGCTTTAGGCTTGAGGTGATGTTGTTACAGCAGACGACTTTGAAGCTTCTGTCTGAGAGATAGCTGGTGAGTAGAATGTATAAATTGTCAGGTATTATTGTTTTAACTTTGCAGAGAAGACCCTGATGCCAGACTCTATCAAAAGCTTCCTGGATATCCATGTACACAGCACTGCAATGCCGCTGCGCTTCGTAGGATCTGAGGATAAATTGCGTGACTCGTCCGATTTGCTGTTCCGCTGAGTGCTGACTTCTAAAGCCAAATTGATGGTTTGGAATAGTCATGGCAAAGCTTTCTTCTTCAAAGAGTCGCTTGAGGATGAGGCGTTCAAAGATTTTGGAGAAGCCTGTAAGCTGGCTGATGGGTCTGTAGGACTCAAGCCTATCACTCGGCTTTCCAGGACTTTGGGAAGTGGCCGAACTGCAGAGCCGAGTTGCATATCAACAGCAGATACTCGATGGCGGATGTTGGCAGAGATTTAATGACCGCATGCAGTGCGTTGTTGCTCACATACCGGGGAGCATTTGACATTGCTCTGAGAGCTTTGCTTTGGATCGTCTGGAGCTTGGCCATTTGCATGCTTGAAGTCAGTGGCCCCCAGACTGGCATGGCATACTGCCATATTGGGGCAATCAGCTGCTTATAGAGGAGGACCTTTGGAGGTAGTGGGAGTTTACTGTTTCTGACGATGATCCAGTCGAGCTTTTTGATCCGGGCCCTTGTTTTAGTTACAATAGCCGCTACATGCTTATTGAAAATGAGCTTCGTATCCATATGTATTCCCAGGTATGGCATGACGGATTTTTTTGGCCAGGAGTTGCCCGGCTAACCTTGGAGCTGGAGTGTGTTGCTGCACAGGTGAGAGAGTGTGTAGAACCTGAGCAGTTTTTTGCCAGACTGATGGTTATTCCCCATTTCTTAGACCATGACAATGCATCAGCCAGGAGCCGCTCCACATTTTCGTTGGCTTGTTTTGGACTTAGGGCAGATACGAGGTATACTGCGTCATCAGCGTACGTTGCTAGCACTTGGGTTGAGTTTGCGTGTCTTGGTGGCTGCGGCATGTCGGCAGTGTAAAGATTATAGAGCACTGGGCCAAGTACGCTTCCTTGCGGCACTCCAGCGGTTATGTGCTTTAGGCTTGAGGTGATGTTGTTACAGCAGACGACTTTGAAGCTTCTGTCTGAGAGATAGCTGGTGAGTAGAATGTATAAATTGTCAGGTATTATCGTTTTAACTTTGCAGAGAAGACCCTGATGCCAGACTCTATCAAAAGCTTCCTGGATATCCATGTACACAGTACTGCAATGCCGCTGCGCTTCGTAGGATCTGAGGATAAATTGCGTGACTCGTCCGATTTGCTGTTCCGCTGAGTGCTGACTTCTGAAGCCAAATTGATGGTTTGGAATAGTCATGGCAAAGCTTTCTTCTTCAAAGAGTTGCTTGAGGATGAGGCGTTCAAAGATTTTGGAGAAGCCTGTAAGCTGGCTGATGGGTTTGTAGGACTCAAGCCTATCACTCGGCTTTCCAGGACTTTGGGAAGTGGCCGAACTGCAGAGCCGAGTTGCATATCAACAGCAGATACTCGATGGCGGATGTTGGCAGAGATTTAATGACGCGATTGTCGATACTGTCGATACTGTCGAAACCGGGTGCCTTTTTTGTCTTGAGCTTCTTAATTTCCGATTTGAGTTCCTGGATGGTCACAGGTCTGATTATTTGAGCAGCTTCATCTGGACCGTTTTCTTGTAATACTGCGTTAATTTCTTCTCTGTCTTCTAGGGCTGCCGTGATCTTTGGCGTGAAACGTTGCTTCCAGGTGCTGCGCAAAGGCCTCAGCTTTTTCCTCCGTAGTTTTGCACCACGGATCAGCAGGAGCTTGCTGCCCTTCCGCCACGTGCCTTCTGACTGGCAGATTTGGAATGTCTCTTGATTGTGTTGGTGAGCCGCCATAGTTTCTGCATGCTGTACCTATCAGTTGGGTCGATGTCGTGTAGCAGTCTGTTCATTTGTTTGTCTTTTTGTAGCTTGATCCGTTACTTATTCTGTTAGTCAGCTGATTGATAGTGCGTGCAATGAGGGGGTTGGAGCACCTATCTTTTTGGTTGATTTTGCAGAGAATTCTTTTGATCTTGATCGCTTTCAGCGTTTGCGAGTCAAGATGAAAGTTTTGCGGTCCGTACACTGTGTGCTGGTTACTTGAGGTTTGCGAAGCCAATTCAGCTGCAATGTAAATGTTCTTTTCAAGGATAGCCACTGCATCATCTATGTCGTACGCCGTTGTGAAGTTCAGTCTCCAGATGGATTCGCTGTTCTAGGTGAGCTTGAAATCTTCTGATATTTGCATTTTTTGGTAATAGTATCTTCTTTTTTCCATATTCAGGTCTCAGGAGGAGTTTAATGATTTGCATGTTGTGATCTGAACCTAAGTCATATGATGTTTCAATGTGAATTAAATTGTGTCTAATACCCTTATAAACCGCAAAGTCTATAGCAGACGGCATATGTCGTCGATTTGAAGGGAAATGGGTGGGGGATCCAGTGGTCAGTATGCTTTGGTCGTTTTCCTGGATGCATTTCAGAAGTGCAGCCCCTCTTCTACACGATCTTGCATTGCCCCACCACTGGCTTTTGGCGTTCCAATCCCCAGCTACGATAAATCTGCTACCCAGAGAGTCAAATACCTGTTTAAATTGTGTATCAATCCATTCGTGTGCAGGTGGACAATAGATCGCACCAATGTTTATTGTTTGATGGTTTTTTATTTTTGCAGCTATGGTGCACATCTGGATGGAGTCCTCTCTTGTTGGTGCGAGGGAAATGTGCGGGATGTTGTTTCTGTTGTGATTCGTCTTGCGAACTAAATTGGTAGTCTCTCTTCATGTCGAACCAATTTCCATCGCCACCTGCATTAGCAGGGGGCAGGGAAGGCTGACATGAAGAGAGAACCGTTTTATTTGTTTATACTCTTATAATTAGCATATTTTACAAATTGTTTCGCGCCAACTGCTTATCTACATTACATGTAGTTGCAGAAGTGGCTGTAAATTGGCAGGGTAACATTTCTTACGGTATTGGCTTATTTGGTATTTATTTTTTTTTAGTAGCTATCGATAATTTGTCAAAATGCCATGGTAACACTAAACTTATTGCTACTTTGTTTACATTGTTTTTGTTTTTAATTATTTCAGGTGAAGTATGCAGCTGGGAAGAACATCATTACGCCTATTGGTCTCGTTGTCGTTTGCGAAGTGGAATCCTTGCGAGTGTCGGCGCTAAACTGTGACTGCAGGACATCATCAACAGGGCTGAAGCCGGCCGAGGTCCAGTGCATCGTCATTCTGGATGTGGATTACCAATTTCTGTGAAGGTGAAGTGGCTTCGTATCTGTGGAAGAATGAAAACGTTTTTAGTTTCTTTTCAGCCGCCGCCATCATCTGGATTCTGGAGCTGCCGCCGTCCATCATCAGGGTTCTCTGCTGGGGCCGTCATTTGCAGGCTGTCAGGCTGCTGTTGCTGTTTGGATTGTGCTCTTCTATCATTGCGGCATGCCTTGGCCTTGGCCAGCCTTCTCGGAATTTGTGTGCTGCATTAGCCGAGTGTAGCAGTTCCTGCAGAGTCTGTTATAAACTTCTTCCACAGTTGCTACTTGGAGATCCGCATGCATTGCGTTGTTGCTCACATACCGGGGAGCATTTGACATTGCTCTGAGAGCTTTGCTTTGGATCGTCTGGAGCTTGGCCATTTGCATGCTTGAAGTCAGTGGCCCCCAGACTGGCAAGGCATACTGCCATATTGGGGCAATCAGCTGCTTATAGAGGAGGACCTTTGGAGGTAGTGGGAGTTTACTGTTTCTGCCGATGATCCAGTCGAGCTTTTTGATCCGGGCCCTTGTTTTAGTGACTATAGCCGCTACATGCTTATTGAAATTGAGCATCGTATCCATATGTATTCCCAGGTATGGCATGACGGATTTTTTGGCCAGAGTTGCCCGGCTAACCTTGGAAGCTGGAGTGTGTTGCTGCACAGGTGAGAGAGTGTGTAGAACATGAGCAGTTTTTGCAAGACTGATGGTTATTCCCCATTTCTTAGACCATGATAATGCATCAGCCAGGAGCCGCTCCACATTTTCGTTGGCTTGTTTTGGACTTAGGGCAGATACGAGGTATACTGCGTCATCAGCGTACGTTGCTAGCATTTGGGTTGAGTTTGCGTGTCTTGGTGTCTGCGGCATGTCGGCAGTGTAAAGATTATAGAGCACTGGGCCAAGTACGCTTCCTTGCGGCACTCCAGCGGTTATGTGCTTTAGGCTTGAGGTGATGTTGTTACAGCAGACGACATGGAAGCTTCTGTCCGAGAGATAGCTGGTGAGTAGAATGTATAAATTGTCAGGTATTATCGTTTTAACTTTGCAGAGAAGATCCTGATGCCAGACTCTATCAAAAGCTTCCTGGATATCCATGTACACAGCACTGCAATGCCGCTGCGCTTCGTAGGATCTGAGGATAAATTGCGTGACTCGTCCGATTTGCTGTTCCGCTGAGTGCTAACTTCTGAAGCCAAATTGATGGTTTGGAATAGCCATGGCAAAGCTTTCTTCTTCAAAGAGTCGCTTGAGGATGAGGCGTTCAAGGATTTTGGAGAAGCCTGTAAGCTGGGTGATGGGTCTGTAGGACTCAAGCCTATCACTCGGCTTTCCTGGTTTCCTTAACATAGAGATTTTTGCGCATTTCCAGGACTTTCGGAAGTGGCCGAACTGCAGAGCCGAGTTGCATATCAACAGCAGATACTCGATGGCGGATGTTGGCAGAGATGACGCGATTGTCGATACTGTCGAGACCGGGTGCCTTTTTCGTCTTGAGCTTCTTAATTTCCGATTTGAGTTCCTGGATGGTCACAGCTCTGATTATTTGAGCAGCTTCATCTGGACCGTTTTCTTGTAATACTGCGTTAATTTCTTCTCTGTCTTCTAGGGCTGCCGTGATCTTTGGCGTGAAACGTGCTTCCAGGTGCTGCGCAAAGGCCTCAGCTTTTTCCTCCGTAGTTTTGCACCCAGGATCAGCAGGAGCTTGCTGCCCTTCCGCCACGTGCCTTCTGACTGGCAGATTTCGAATGGGCTGTCTCTTGATTGTGTTGGTGAGCCGCCACAGTTTCTGCATGCTCTACCTATCAGTTTGGTCGATGTCGTGTAGCAGTCTGTTCTTTTATTTGTCTTTTTGTAGCTTGATCCGTTACTTATTCTGTTAGTCAGCTGATTGATAGTGCGTGCAATGAGGGGGTTGGAGCACCTATCTTTTTGGTTGATTTTGCAGAGAATTCTTTTGATCTTGATCGCTTTCAGCGTTTGCGAGTCAAGATGAAAGTTTTGCGGTCCGTACACTGTGTGCTGGTTACTTGAGGTTTGCGAAGCCAATTCAGCTGCAATGTAAATGTTCTTTTCAAGGATAGCCACTGCATCATCTATGTCGTCGCCGTTATGAAGTTCAGTCTCCAGATGGATTCGCTGTTCTAGGTGAGCTTGAAATCTTCTGATATTTGCATTTTTTGGTAATAGTATCTTCTTTTTTCCATATTCAGGTCTCAGGAGGAGTTTAATGATTTGCATGTTGTGATCTGAACCTAAGTCATATGATGTTTTAATGTGAATTAAATTGTGTCTAATACCCTTATAACCGCAAAGTCTATAGCAGACGGCATATGTCGTCGATTTGAAGGGAAATGGGTAGGGGGATCCAGTGGTCAGTATGCTTTGGTCGTTTTTCCTGATGCATTTCAGAAGTGCAGCCCTCTTCTACACGATCTTGGATTGCCCCAACTACTGGCTTTTGGCGTTCCAATCCCCAGCTACGATAAATCTGCTACCTAGAGAGTCAAATACCTGTATAAATTGTTATCAATCCATTCGTGTGCAGGTGGACAATAGATCGCACCAATGTTTATTGTTTGATGGTTTTTTATTTTTGCAGCTAGGGTGCACATCTGGATGGAGTTCTCTCTTGTTGGTGCGAGGGAAATGTGCGGGATGTTGTTTTCTGTTGTGGTTCGTCTTGCGAACTAAATTGGTAGTCTCTCTTCATGTCGAACCAATTTCCATCGCCACCTGCATTAGAAGGGGGACAGGGAGGCTGACATGTAGAGAGAACCGTTGTATTGGTTTATACTCTTATAATTCGCATATTTTACAAATTGTTTCGCGCCAACTGCTTATCTACATTACATGTAGTTGCAGAAGTGGACTGTAAAATTGGCAGGGTAACATTTCTTACGGTATTGGCTTATTTGGTATTTATTTTTTTTTAGTAGCTATCGATAATTTGGCTAAATGCCAGGGTATCACTAAACTTATGGTTGCTTTGTTTACATTGTTTTTGTTTTTAATGATTTCAGGTGGAGTATGCAGCCGTGAAGAACATCATTACGCCTATTGGTCTCGTCGTCGGCTGCGAAGTGGAATCCTTGCGAGTGTCGGCGCTAAACTGTGACTGCAGGACAGCATCAACAGGGCTGAAGCTGGCCGAGGTCCAGTGCATCGTCATTCTGGATGTGGCGGATTTTTTGGCCACGAGTTGCCCGGCTAACCTTGGAGCTGGAGTGTGTAGCTATATGTGGCATAAATTTCATTGCAGTTACCCAGTAATATTTCACACAAATACTAACCCGAAAATTACATATATTTGTTGTTTGTATGACCTTATTTGTGTAACAAAGAATGGCTCCCCCTGTTTGATTTAAATGTACTCAGAAATTTGACCGGTGTGGTTCTATGGTTGTGCTTACTGAATGTATGTAATGTATGGTGTAAGAATCGTAAATTGGCTCCAAGGCAGCGTTATTAAAGTAGAAACCAAATTAAATTTTGAATTGGAATACGACGGAGTAAACACTCCGGCCACCTGCCACCTGCCACCTGCCACCTTCCACCTGCCACCTGTATTATGTTCCCCTTAGAGGTGCACGCTATCAGTGGGGAACTGCTCCACGCCATCAACGAATATCATTGTTATGACCACCCGTGCCGTGGGCAGGCCGGCGCACCAGTGGGACACCGCGTAGCCGTCGAGCTGGTTCCCAACGTTGCGCATAATGGGACTGGTTGAGCGCAGTGCTGCCAAGTAGTACTGCAGCAACTCCAGCTCCCGAATCTGGACCCCGATTCGTATCTCGTGATCCACCTGGGTGTGCTTGAGCACTGCTATCTCCGTCGCCTGGTCCTGCACAATCTTCCGCAGCTCGATGATACAGTTGTGGTCGGGCAGCTCGTCCTTGGGCACCTTCATAAGGCAGTTCTTGCACTCCACTATGGCCTTGGGGTTGAACTGGCAGATAAGCACGTGGGCGCGGTAGTCGTCCAGCGACAGTATCAAAGGGCAGTCGTTCTCCGAGAAGGGGCCCCGGTTCTGGAGGCGCCCGAGCATGTTGCGCATGAGCCGCGAGGCCGGCGCTAGGTGGCTCGGCAACAGTTCGGACCGGTCCACGGGGCACTGTTTCTTTAGCAGCATCCACTTCTCGATGCAGACCCTGCAGAAGGCGTGCTCACAGTGGAGCGATTGCACAGGCGTCTCGAGCACATCGGTACAGATCGGACAAATCAACTCCTCATCGACATGGCCGATAATGTAGTTAATATCGAACCCCATGACTGATTGGATACTGCTCCTGCATGAGGGAAGCGCATTGGATTTATTTGGCCAGTGCGCGACCTTACCAAATGTCTGAGCTTACCTTACCACAGAAAATGTTTTTAGATATGAATGATTCGACGAGGTTTTTCAAACTGTGATTTTTTTGATACCCGAATAATGTGAACTGCTGATTTTTAAATAGAAACCAACTCTCCAATGGTTGCTTATCAAATAATTTGAAATGTTTACTCCGATCCGATCTCATCTGTAGTACAAACAGCATTCATTGCGTTTCCTTTCAATCGAGCCCCCCTTCAATTCCAATTCAAGGGCTACTGAAACCGACTAAACAACAAACAGTAAACAAAGAGCTATCGTATCCATCCGTTTCCACTCCTGTTGCCTTCCAGGCAGTGGGGGGATAGTTTCTTGAGGTACTTGCATATACATAGTGTGGTCGTAAACCCTTTGCATATTTATGCAAATTGGAAAACTTATGGTACAACAAGCTAGAACGATGCCGAGCCCACGTCCACTTGGGCAAAACAAATTTCTGAAACTTTATCAAGTGAAATTTTAACAAATTAACTGCAAATGCAGAGACATGGGCAAACAAATAAACTCTCCGTCTCCATCTCCGCCTCCGCCTCGGCCTCCATCTTCAGCTCAACAATGACCAAATTCTGAACAAACACTCATCAGACATACACAAGCATGATTGTGACAACATATTGCCATGTCAAAATATTTACACTATATCAACCTACTATCGTCTATCGTATATCGTCTATGCACTATATAAATAGGAGAGGGAGTGGTGTGGTGCGGCAGATTCGGTTTTAAATTTCATATGGTTTGGATCCGTTTGGATATTAAATTTCATGTTTTCCTTTGCATGGCATTTTCCTATTGTCTGCATTTTTGCACTTGTGTGACAACTAGCTCTAGCTGTAACTCTCTCATTCCTGTCAAACGTTGGCTTATGCAGAGTTCTTTGAATTTTAATTTTGTCTCTGTATGCATTGAAAGTGACCAGAGCTTCCAGCTTCTGGCTGCTTATCTCCAAATGCAGCTGTCAGGCGAAACTAGCTTTCTACTCGTAGTTTGGTCTTGCATCCTGGCAAAAGTTATTTTAGCTTCAATAAATATTTAAGGGCTCTGTAAACTTCATAAATATATTGCCCAAGGTGCCTTGAAGCTGTATCGAATAAATCAAATTTGTGATTTTTACATGGCCATCACGAGAAGAGTATGAGTAGATATTCCCTATCTGGCTACCAATTAATTTTCATCACTTTCATTTCAGCAGAAATACCTAAGATTATTTCGTGGTTAAGTCCATCTGTGACCACTAACCTCTGGCCATAAATTGCGTGACTCGTCCGATTTGCTGTTCCGCTGAGTGCTAACTTCTGAAGCCAAATTGATGGTTTGGAATAGCCATGGCAAAGCTTTCTTCTTCAAAGAGTCGCTTGAGGATGAGGCGTTCAAGGATTTTGGAGAAGCCTGTAAGCTGGGTGATGGGTCTGTAGGACTCAAGCCTATCACTCGGCTTTCCTGGTTTCCTTAACATAGAGATTTTTGCGCATTTCCAGGACTTTCGGAAGTGGCCGAACTGCAGAGCCGAGTTGCATATCAACAGCAGATACTCGATGGCGGATGTTGGCAGAGATGACGCGATTGTCGATACTGTCGAGACCGGGTGCCTTTTTCGTCTTGAGCTTCTTAATTTCCGATTTGAGTTCCTGGATGGTCACAGGTCTGATTATTTGAGCAGCTTCATCTGGACCGTTTTCTTGTAATACTGCGTTAATTTCTTCTCTGTCTTCTAGGGCTGCCGTGATCTTTGGCGTGAAACGTGCTTCCAGGTGCTGCGCAAAGGCCTCAGCTTTTTCCTCCGTAGTTTTGCACCGTAGCTTGCTGCCCTTCCGCCACGTGCCTTCTGACTGGCAGATTTGGAATGGGCTGTCTCTTGATTTTGTTGGTGAGCCGCCATAGTTTCTGCATGCTGTACCTATCAGTTTGGTCGTTTGTAGCTTGATCCGTTACTTATTCTGTTAGTCAGCTGATTGATAGTGCGTGCAATGAGGGGGTTGGAGCACCTATCTTTTTGGTTGATTTTGCAGAGAATTCTTTTGATCTTGATCGCTTTCAGCGTTTGCGAGTCAAGATGAAAGTTTTGCGGTCCGTACACTGTGTGCTGGTTACTTGAAGTTTGCGAAGCCAATTCACCTGCAATGTAAATGTTCTTTTCAAGGATAGCCACTGCATCATCTATGTCGTCGCCGTTGTGAAGTTCAGTCTCCAGATGGATTCGCTGTTCTAGGTGAGCTTGAAATCTTCTGATATTTGCATTTTTTGGTAATAGTATCTTCTTTTTTCCATATTCAGGTCTCAGGAGGAGTTTAATGATTTGCATGTTGTGATCTGAACCTAAGTCATATGATGTTTCAATGTGAATTAAATTGTGTCTAATACCCTTATAAACCGCAAAGTCTATAGCAGACGGCATATGTCGTCGATTTGAAGGGAAATGGGTGGGGGATCCAGTGGCCAGTATGCTTTGGTCGTTTTCCTGGATGCATTTCAGAAGTGCAGCCCGTCTTCTACACGATCTTGCATTGCCCCACCACTGGCTTTTGGCGTTCCAATCCCCAGCTACGATAAATCTGCTACCCAGAGAGTCAAATACCTGTTTAAATTGTTTATCAATCCATTCTTGTGCAGGTGGACAATAGATCGCACCAATGTTTATTGTTTGATGGTTTTTTATTTTTGCAGCTATGGTGCACATCTGGATGGAGTTCTCTCTTGTTGGTGCGAGGGAAATGTGCGGGATGTTGTTTCTGTTGTGTTCGTCTTGCGAACTAAATTGGTAGTCTCTCTTCATGTCGAACCAATTTCCATCGCCACCTGCATTAGCAGGGGACAGGGAGGCTGACATGAAGAGAGAACCGTTTTATTGGTTTATACTCTTATAATTCGCATATTTTACAAATTGTTTCGCGCCAACTGCTTATCTACATTACATGTAGTTGCAGAAGTGGCTGTAAATTGGCAGGGTAACATTTCTTACGGTATTGGCTTATTTGGTATTTATTTTTTTTTAGTAGCTATCGATAATTTGGCTAAATGCCAGGGTAACACTAAACTTATTGCTACTTTGTTTACATTGTTTTTGTTTTTAATGATTTCAGGTGGAGTATGCAGCCGTGAAGAACATCATTACGCCTATTTGTATTTTTTATTTGTATATATATTCCTAACGCAACAGTATTCCTACTTTATGTTAAAGCGCTAGTCACATGGAGTTCACATATGTATGTAGTTGTATGCTTTAAGCAGAATGATTGTCTTATTCTAACATTTTGGTATGACTAATATTTTTATTATTATGACTAATATTTGTATTATTAATACTAATACTAATTCTAATTTTTTTTTTGTTTTTTTCCTATTTTATTTTTTTTTTATTTATTTATTTATTTTTTTTTTTTTATTATTATTTTTTATTATTATTATTATTATTATTTTTATTATTTATTTTTATTTACTTATTTATTTATTTTTATTTATTTATTTATTTATTTTTTTTTTTTTTTATGTGTTTATCAAGTGTTTTTCTAGTTTATCCCTAAATTTCGTTGCTCTACTAATATTTTTAATATTGAAAGGTAACTCATTCCATAACCGAATAGCATTTGTTAAAAATTGTTTTCCTGAATTGGCAAGTTTGTACCTTATGGTTACCAGATTCAACGTTCTATTTGATGAAGCAAAGGTTAATTTATCATATAAGTAGCTCGGCTGTCTGGTATAGATTATTCGATGTAGAAAAATAATTGTTCTGTACCCTATCCATGTCTTTAAATCCATTTTGAATATTTGTCTTGCTAAGATTGAGATATGATCGGTTCGTCTCTTATTATATATGTAGCGGGCAATGTTGTTAAATGTTACTTTTAGTTTTTTTTGAGATTCAGCGTCACAATTTCCAAATATTTCAATACCATAGAATAAGGTGGGTGTCAAATATGTCTTAGCTATCATTAGTTTGAGTATATCTGGCAGGTATTTTTGTGTTGGTGCGAGTTTTCTTAGTAGACTATATGTTCTACCAGTAGCTTTCACTACTTGGCTACTCCAAGAAAGCGTATTGTTAAATGTTAATCCTAAGTTTTCCACCTGATCTACGTAATTAATTTGTTTTCCTTCGATTTCAAGTTTTGGATAGGCCATCGTATTTAGTTGCTTCTTGTATATAATTACACATTTACATTTATCTGGATTAAGTGCCAGACCGTTACGCTTCGCCCAGCTACTCACATTGAGCAAATCACTGTTACACACACTTATACACTCATCAATTTTACTCAATGGACGACTAACATACATTTGGACGTCATCCGCATACATATAACTTTTACAATTTAACAGGACGTCTGGCAGGTCATTCACATATAATGAGAACAAAAGCGGCCCAAGAACTGAACCTTGAGGCACACCACGTGCAGTGCTCATCATTGAAGAAATTCTACTTCCACTTACCACTACCTGTCTTCTATCCGTTAAATACGATTTTAATAGCTTTATAGCTACCTTACTAAAATTGAAAAAGTTAACTAATTTACTTAATAAGATTTCGTGGTTAACCGTGTCAAATGCTTTACTGAAGTCAAGTAGTACTAATAGCGTCACATTTCCTTCATCTTGTGTTAATCTAATGTCTTCCGTTATATTTACTATTGCCGTAGTACAGCTTCTTTGTCTTCTGTAACCTGACTGTTTGTCACTTAGTAGTGCATTGTTATCTAGAAAAGTTCGAATTTGTTGTGACATTAATTGTTCAAGGACTTTTGACAAAAACGATAGAATTGATATAGGTCTATATTAATTTTTTCCTTTAGGGACCGGTGTTATTTTCGCAAGCTTCCATGTACTTGGAAATATTGATTTTGTTAAGACAGTATTGCAAATATAAGTCACATGTGGTAATATTTTTGGAAGTAAGATTTTGAGAAATTTTGGATGTATTTCATCCAGTCCGATTGCATTTGACTTAATTTTAAGCACAGATTCAAGGACATCACACTGACTGGCACACATGAAGCTAAAGTTATTATCACAGGAACTATTCGGTATATTGTCAAGATAATGATTATATGCTACTTCAGGTACCCCGTTTATCACAAATTTTCTATTTAATTCATCTATGTCTACATCAATTTTGGTGTTATTTGTCCTCTTCCCTATTCCCAAGTCTTTGAGCTCCCTCCATGTCCTTCTTGTTAATATTGCACATTGAAACCTTACAGAATAAAAAGATTTTTTAGCTGTCAGTTTTAATAGGTTGGTTTTTTTTCCTTAAAGTTTTAAATTCTTGATACTGAACAGACGTTCTGTAGCGTTTCCATTTGTTATATGCTTTGTCCCTTAATGATATATTGTGTGCAATACATTGATTGAACCATGGATTTTTCTTTTGTGCAATCTTTAATTTACGCAGTGGTACGAATTTTTCATAAAGACATGTTATGTGAGCTCGTAGTTGTTCTACTTGAGAATTAACATCATCCATGCCAAATATTATATTCCAGTCATATGTATTGAATTCGTCATTAAGTTTGGTAATGTCAATGCTCTTAAAATTTCGGTACCATATGTCGTCGTCAATCTTTTTACAATTAAAATCATAAGTCAGGAAAAGTAGGTCGTGTCTGGAAAATGTTGGGACAGATAACTGATCATAAAGAACGATTTTTTCTTTATCATTGACAAAACAAAGGTCCAATAATGTACTTGCAGTGTTTGAGAAATGTGTTGGTCTACTATTATTGACTAGATGCAAGCCTAACGATGCCATCGCTGACTCCATATGTCGTTCCTTCAGTATATTGCTGTTTAGATCCCCGATTATAATTACGTCAGTATAGCTTACAGATAGGTCTGAAATTGCATCAATTACTTGTTGGTAGATTGTATTGCGGAGTGGTCTGTACAGACAGCCCAATAGTAATTTAAGAGAACTGTTAGAGGCCGATAATTCTATAAAAAGGTATTCTATTGCACTTTCTGGAGGGTGCTTGCATATTAATTTGGATTTGAGTTTCTTGTTTATGTATACAGCAACACCCCCACCATTTCCTTCCCGATCAGATCGGTATAGATCAAATCCGGTACACAAAATAACATTATCACATAGATGCGGCATGAACCACGTTTCCGAAACACAAACTACATCAACATTCGATTGTTCAAACATATATCGGAACTCATCAATCTTACCATACAGACTCTGAGCATTTATATGACAAATATTTATGCCATCTTTTTGTTTAGCCAGCGTACGAATCAATATCCTACTATTCGTTGGAAGTCTATTCATATTATGGACCATTTAAAAGTTACTAAATAGCATATTAGCAGCACACGCAATATACACAAATCAATTATAACTATATAAAAACATAAAACCTTAAACTTCAACATTATATTACTATGGCTAAGGGAAGTTTTACTAACGAAAAAGGTTATTCTGGTCTGTCTCAACTGGCCTGTTAACTGCACCTGGATCAACTGCTGCAAGCTCATCCTCGGAAGTATCCCGCAATGTTTGCAGGTCATGCATGTTATCCACTCTAAAAATCTCTCCAGCTGGATGCTTCTTAACATGCACGATCGCCCGACGAGTGAAAACAGCCGATAGTGCTTTTCCTTTTTTCATTTTCATAGCCTCTTTGAAAACAGCCAGATTCTCTTTAGACAGCTGCTCATTAATATAAAACGCAGCCTGTGAGTCGAATTCCATTAGGTCCAGTGATAGCAGTTTTTTCGATTCCCTGCGATAGTTGCCAACAGCTTGCAACAACGCCGCCTTCTCTCTCACACTCTCTAGTCGCAGGATTATCACTGGATCAACAGCTGTTCCGTGTGTTCTCTGTCGGATCCTAAAGATGTCTTTCACCCTTGGGAGGGGTGTTAGGTTAAGGGCAAAGCACATCTTGTTGAATCGGACCTTCAACATTTCACCTTCTTCAAAGGGTATTCCATGAATACGGAGATCACACGCAATGTCCGCTTTGGCGCGCTCAACACATTGTGTGCTTAGATCTCTAACTTGCGCACGTATTTCTTGCATACCATGTACCTCATTTTTGAGTTTGATAATTTGCTGCTCCATTTCGTGGATTACCTCACGCGCCTTTTCCAATTGCAGGACACGTTCAGTGAGTTTCTTCACATCTACTGCCATACCAAGAATTTGATTGGTCATAGCTGTGAACTTTTCCTCTATGGCCTGCAATACACCCTCAGACTTTAACGTATTTGCCGTGATTAGTTCAGCCTGCTTAGCAAACATTCTGTCCAGGGCTTTCTGAATATTTTCTGGTATTTCCTCAGAACTCTTCGAGCCCTTGAGATCAGTTCCAGATTTTTCTCGCAGACGTTTTGAAACTGGAGCCATGTTCAAAACGTTTTTCCGTTACGGTGCTGCTTGAAATACTGCTTTAAACTGCTTGAAATACTGCTTTGCCGACTCTTTACAATGCGTTGCCAATAACTTTGCTGTCTGCACTGCTTGCAACCTTTTATTGGGTATGGCTACGTTATTCTCTCAGTGACTCCGAAAGATCAAATGCTGGTTTACAGAGAGTGGTTCAGAACAATAACAAATATTCTTCTTCCACAGCACAACCAATAACAAATATTTTTCCACTGTATTTTATTAAAATTGGCTTTGTAGCGTTATCTTCAATTATTTCCACCGTCAATTGTTGTCTTTCAATGCGTACACAGTTTATGATGTGAACAAAACACTCTATTTAATAAATAATAGTGTATCACTTGAGTTTTCACGATTTTGTTCCTCTGTATGTTGTACACGACTTGCTTGCTTGCTTGCTCTTTTTATATTTCATTACGCCTATTAGTCTCGTCGTCGGCTGCGAAGTGGAATCCTTGCGAGTGTCGGCGCTAAACTGTGACTGCAGGACAGCATCAACAGGGCTGAAGCTGGCCGAGGTCCAGTGCATCGTCATTCTGGATGTGACGGATTTTTTGGCCACGAGTTGCCCGGCTAACCTTGGAGCTGGAGTGTGTAGCTATATGTGGCATAAATTTCATTGCATTTACCCAGTAATATTTCACACAAATACTAACCCGAAAATTACATATATTTTTTGTTTGTATGACCTTATTTGTATAACAAAGAATGGCTCCCCCTGTTTGATTTAAATGTACTCAGAAATTTGACCGGTGTGGTTCTATGGTTGTGCTTACTGAATGTATGTAATGTATGGTGTAAGAATCGTAAATTGGCTCCAAAGCAACGTTATTAAAGTAGAAACAAAATTAAATTTTGAATTGGAATACGATGGAGTAAACACTCCGGCCACCTGCCACCTGCCACCTTCCACTTGCCACCTGTATTATGTTCCCCTTAGAGGTGCACGCTATCAGTGGGCAACTGCTCCACGCCATCAACGAATATCATTGTTATGCCCAAAAATGGTCGCAAGTTTTCGGGAACATGGTAGTTGTCGACTCCAAAGATACACAGACACTGCCGGCCCGATGAGAGGGGCCTAATCAGTCTAGAGACCAATTGCGTCATTTGAGTTTGGTTGGCGCGACGGCGCTGCAGGGTGGCCATGGCGGCGGGCCAGCGCTCCTCGTGGCAATGCTCCACCATCGTGTTGAGCAAGTGCATTGGACAGCCGCTGGCTCGCAGGCTGTTTCTGACCAAAAAGTGCATCTCGTTGTCCGGCGTGGAGACCACACTACTCCAGTTGTTCACCCGTGCCGTGGGCAGGCCGGCGCACCAGTGGGACACCGCGTAGCCGTCGAGCTGGTTCCCAACGTTGCGCATAATGGGACTGGTTGAGCGCAGTGCTGCCAAGTAGTACTGCAGCAACTCCAGCTCCCGAATCTGGACCCCGATTCGTATCTCGTGATCCACCTGGGTGTGCTTGAGCACTGCTATCTCCGTCGCCTGGTCCTGCACAATCTTCCGCAGCTCGATGATACAGTTGTGGTCGGGCAGCTCGTCCTTGGGCACCTTCATAAGGCAGTTCTTGCACTCCACTATGGCCTTGGGGTTGAACTGGCAGATAAGCACGTGGGCGCGGTAGTCGTCCAGCGACAGTATCAAAGGGCAGTCGTTCTCCGAGAAGGGGCACCGGATCTGGAGGCGCCCGAGCATGTTGCGCATGAGCCGCGAGGCCGGCGCTAGGTGGCTCGGCAACAGTTCGGACCGGTCCACGGGGCACTGTTTCTTTAGCAGCATCCACTTCTCGATGCAGACCCTGCAGAAGGCGTGCTCACAGTGGAGCGATTGCACAGGCGTCTCGAGCACATCGGTACAGATCGGACAAATCAACTCCTCATCGACATGGCCGATAATGTAGTTAATATCGAACCCCATGACTGATTGGATACTGCTCCTGCATGAGGGAAGAGCATTGGATTTATTTGGCAAGTGCGCGACCTTACCAATGTCTGAGCTTACCTTACCACAGAAAATGTTTTAGATATGAATGATTCGACGAGGTTTTTCAAACTGTGATTTTTTTGATACCCGAATAATGTGAACTGCTGATTTTTAAATAGAAACCAACTCTCCAATGGTTGCTTATCAAATGATTTGAAATGTTTACTCCGATCCGATCTCATCTGTAGTACAAACAGCATTCATTGCGTTTCCTTTCAATCGAGCCCCCCTTCAATTCCAATTCAAGGGCTACTGAAACCGACTAACAACAAACAGTAAACAAAGAGCTATCGTATCCATCCGTTTCCACTCCTGTTTGCCTTCCAGGCAGTGGGGGGATAGTTTCTTGAGGTACTTGCATATACATAGTGTGGTCGTAAACCCTTTGCATATTTATGCAAATTGGAAAACTTATGGTACAACAAGCTAGAACGATGCCGAGCCCACGTCCACTTGGGCAAAACAAATTTCTGAAACTTATCAAGTGAATTTTAACAAATTAACTGCAAATGCAGAGACATGGGCAAACAAATAAACTCTCCGTCTCCATCTCCGTCTCCATCTCCGCCTCCGCCTCGGCCTCCATCTTCAGCTCAACAATGACCAAATTCTGAACAAACACTCATCAGACATACACAAGCATTATTGTGACAACATATTGCCATGTAAAAATATTTACACTATATCAACCTACTATCGTCTATCGTATATCGTAAATCGTCTATGCACTATATAAATAGGAGAGGGAGTGGTGTGGTGCGGCAGATTCGGTTTTAAATTTCATATGGTTCTGCCATCCGTTTGGATATTAAATTTCATGTTTTCCTTTGCATGGCATTTTCCTATTGTCTGCATTTTTGCACTTGTGTGACAACTAGCGTTGGCTTATGCAGAGTTCTTTGAATTTTAATTTTGTCTCTGTATGCATTGAAAGTGACCAGAGCTTCCAGCTTCTGGCTGCTTATCTCCAAATGCAGCTGTCAGGCGAAACTAGCTTTCTACTCGTAGTTTGGTCTTGCATCCTGGCAAAAGTTATTTTAGCTTCAATAAATATTTAAGGGCTCTGTAAACTTCATAAATATATTGCCCAAGGTGCCTTGAAGCTGTATCGAATAAATCAAATTTGTGATTTTTACATGGCCATCACGAGAAGAGTATGAGTAGATATTCCCTATCTGGCTACCAATTAATTTTCATCACTTTCATTTCAGCAGAAATACCTAAGATTATTTCGTGGTTAAGGTCCATCTGTGACCACTAACCTCTGGCCATAAATTGCGTGACTCGTCCGATTTGCTGTTCCGCTGAGTGCTAACTTCTGAAGCCAAATTGATGTTTGGAATAGCCATGGCAAAGCTTTCTTCTTCAAAGAGTCGCTTGAGGATGAGGCGTTCAAGGATTTTGGAGAAGCCTGTAAGCGGGGTGATGGGTCTGTAGGGACTCAAGCCTATCCACTCGGCTTTCCTGGTTTCCTTAACATAGAGATTTTTGCGCATTTCCAGGACTTTCGGAAGTGGGCCGAACTGCAGAGAGCCGAGTTGCATATCAACAGCAGATACTCGATGGCGGATGTTGGCAGAGATGACGCGATTGTCGATACTGTCGAGACCGGGTGCCTTTTTCGTCTTGAGCTTCTTAATTTCCGATTTGAGTTCCTGGATGGTCACAGGTCTGATTATTTGAGCAGCTTCATCTGGACCGTTTTCTTGTAATACTGCGTTAATTTCTTCTCTGTCTTCTAGGGCTGCCGTGATCTTGGCGTGAAACGTGCTTCCAGGTGCTGCGCAAAGGCCTCAGCTTTTTCCTCCGTAGTTTTGCACCAAGGATCAGCAGGAGCTTGCTGCCTTCCGCCACGTGCCTTCTGACTGGCAGATTTGGAATGGGCTGTCTCTTTGATTGTGTTGGAGCCGCCATAGTTTCTGCATGCTGTACCTATCAGTTTGGTCGTTTGTAGCTTGATCCGTTACTTATTCGTTAGTCAGCTGATTGATAGTGCGTGCAATGAGGGGGTTGGAGCACCTATCTTTGGTTGATTTTGCAGAGAATTCTTTTGATCTTGATCGCTTTCAGCGTTTGCGAGTCAAGATGAAAGTTTTGCGGTCCGTACACTGTGTGCTGGTTACTTGAGGTTTGCGAAGCCAATTCACCTGCAATGTAAATGTTCTTTTCAAGGATAGCCACTGCATCATCTATGTCGTCGCCGTTGTGAAGTTCAGTCTCCAGATGGATTCGCTGTTCTAGGTGAGCTTGAAATCTTCTGATATTGCATTTTTTGGTAATAGTATCTTCTTTTTTCCATATTCAGGTCTCAGGAGGAGTTTAATGATTTGCATGTTGTGATCTGAACCTAAGTCATATGATGTTTCAATGTGAATTAAATTGTGTCTAATACCTTATAAAACCGCAAAGTCTATAGCAGACGGCATATGTCGTCGATTTGAGGGAAATGGGTGGGGGATCCAGTGGCCAGTATGCTTTGGTCGTTTTTCCTGGATGCATTTCAGAAGTGCAGCCCGTCTTCTACACGATC
>NW_020825579.1:0-57211 GCF_003286085.1 Drosophila persimilis
ACTGATCTCTCTGCGCTGGCTAGTTTCCATGAGCCCTTCTCTTGGAACTCCCGACTCTGGCTTCGGGCGTTGCTTTCCTCGGCTGCATCTTCGTGTCGGTGGCGTACGTGCCTGGATCGATATTTGGGGATGCGTCGGCTTTGATGAAAGGCATCCACTGCTGGCGATCGGTGGTTGCATTACATGACGGAGCTAGGAATGTGATACTCCTTGGTTTTATGTCTAGCTTTGATTGGTCCTCATGAGTGGCGTGATTCTAAAGAATCGATTTCTCGAGAGTGGCGTGATTCTAATGTTGCTGAAACAATGTGGTCCATTGTTTATATTATGGGGGGGCCCTAGCTTGGAGTATGGGAAGAAACAGTTATTGATTCTTGAGTGGGGTCCTGTTACTTGTGTGGATGGGGTGGATGAATTGTACATAAACATAATGTGTATGGGATGTGGGGAATTATGGATATGTCACTCCCCCCAACGTTTGTTATTAGCCTGTCCCTAGGCGATTACCCTCGGGTATAGTGACGGGGTGTCAAGTGCGGTGGCTGAGGTTGGTTCCTCTTCTGCTTCTATTATAGGGTTTATACATTTAACCGTGACTCTTTTAGAAGTTTTCGTAAATTTAACAGCTACATAACTTAGTAGTACTAATATAATTATGACAAATGAAATTAGTAGACTTATTTGTAATAGGTTACTATATGTGGTGTATTGCATAATTATTTCATTAGTTTGGACATACGACAGTGGTTTTATTTTAGTTATGTTGTTGTTGACATAAACATTCTGGGCAAAATCTAACATTGTGTTTGATATTGTAAATTCATTTAATTGGATTGAACAGTTGTAGATTTTTATAATGGTATTTCCTTCCGCTATGATTTCTTGGTTTACACAATTCTGATTTAGCGTTCTTTTTGGAAGATTCCACGTGATTAGTATATTGGGTTCAATAAGTTTATTTGAAAGTTTTGAAATGTTTTGGAATATGGACATTTAGTGGGAGTTTGCATTAAAATTCCTTTTATACAATTGTCATTGGTTTTCAATCTAGTTTCTTTAACAAATACTTCTTCATTTTTTATGTAGTACTTGTCGTATGTCATATCTGTTAACATGTTATTTAATTCGTCTGGATACGGAACGATTTTATAGATTGGTACTTTTGTAATGTCTTTGGGAATGTTGGAAATTATTAGAATTTCGTTGGTATCGGATTTTAGCCATGTGGAGGTTTTTATATTTAGTATTTTCTCAGAATTTATTTGTTCCAGGTAGTCTTGTTTTAATAATTTTGGATTAAATATACCGAGCCTAGTTAATTGCATACCTAGTTCTATATCTTCGATATATTCTGTGAAATGTTGTAGATTGAATATCAAAATTTCTATTTGTTGATTCCTGTCTTTTTTCTTCATTTAGTTTGTTTATAACGTTTATTCCGCTATTAACTGCATCTATTACCAAATTTAGTTCATTCATTTGAATGCTATGGCTGGCTAAATTTTCTATTTTTTGTTCCAAATCGACTTTATCTTCCTGATCTAGTGTTCCAAAGAGATATTTGTAGGCTGTTCCTACTATATTGATTAGGCCTCTTTTATTTCTTTTGGTTATTTTTAGCCCGTTCATTTCTCTTTGCAATTTGTCTACTAGATATTTTATTTGGATTATGTCCTGGAATTTAGTGGCTTGCCTTAACAAATTTTGGTATAGTTCTTCGGTTTTAGTTACATTAACAGTTAGATAATGGTATTCGTAATTGATAGGTATGTTGATCGATCCAGTTTTGAATATCATATATCCGTTTTGGGATTTTATAGAATTTATTTCTATGTTTTGGCCCTGTGCCATTACGATGGTAATTATGAGGAAGATGAGGATTTTAATTGTGTTGAAGTTCGCCGATTCCATTAACTTCCTCGGTTTCTCTGGAATTATTATATTTGCTTCTATTAGATTTCTTCTTTTTCTTGAATTTTGATTTATAATGAGTTATTTTCCTACCCCTATTCTTTTCTTCATAATGTTTTTCGTCTACCTGTCTAATTTCACCCGTCCTTTTGAAAGGATTTGTTACCTTAGACTTAACTAGAGGTGATAGTTTATAGCGGGTATCTACTTCATACTCTATGCGGTTTTTATTTAATTGAGTGATTTTATTCACTTTATTTAGTTGTGTGTCATAATCAGGTGAGCCTGCATAAATGAATATATCAGCTGGTGTCCTATTTGTGGTATTATGTTTGGTTTTATGATTATAAGTATAAAGAATTAATTCAAACTTCGTGAATCTATCTTCTGTGTTATCCTCGCTAGATAGTATTCTTAATTTTTCATTTACTGTTTTATGAAATCTTTCTACGTCAGATATTCCATTTTTGCTGGAAGTGATCTCTATTTTGACGTTTTCCGCATTCAGCCATGCTTGCAATGCTGTGCACATAAAAGCTGAATCTTTATCGGCTTTGATTTCAATTGGTTTGCCCATCTCGTTAAAAACTTTCATGATGGCTCTTTTTGCTTCTAACCAGTCACGACTTTTTACTTCTACAAGAGTGGCAAACTTCGAGTATACGTCAATACATGATAGGAACTGTTGGTTACCAACCATATAGAAATCCATGACGTATTTCTCTCTGATGTTCAGTATTTCCGGTGTAGTTTCGAATGCCAACTTCGTATTTCTATGCTCTGTTTTGGCAATATTACAAGTAGGACATTCGTTTATGATGTTTTGGATTAGTTTTTGATAATCCGGGTAATAGTATTTTCCCCTAAACCAATTGACGGTTTTCTCTATCCCTGGATGGAGTAAGCCTTTATGATTCTTTAATATGGTTTCTTTAAATTCAGCGTAATTCTGAATATCTAGGAGTTTCGTGCTTGATTTAATAGCTTTGGTTATATTGTTAGAATTAATGATTTCTAAATAGGCTTTTTGGAATGGAGGAAAATCTGTTTCGTTATGAAAATATAATGCGCTCTTTTTGGTGCATAGATATTCCTTTATTATATCCTTCGCTAAGGTGTTAGTCATTTCCTTATACGTGATCTTGATGATTAGCTTGTGAAAATAACGAATTGTTTCTACCTTATCTTCATTGCCTTTTATTAGCTCAATTTGCCGATTGTAATAGTTAATTGGTCTTTCCGTGATAGCAATGTGATTTAGATTGTCTTCCTGTGCGCTATGTACAGTTGCACCAACGCTATTGGAAGCTTCTCCCAGGAGATTTTCATTAATCCTTACCCTTGATAAGGCATCAGCTACATGATTTTCTTTGCCTGGTAGATATTTCATTTTAAAATCAAACTCATTCAGTTTTATTTTCCACCTTTGTAATTTCATATTTGGCTCCTTGAGGTTGTTCAACCAAATCAAGGGTTTATGATCGCTTTGTATCTCGAATGTTCTACCGAACAGGTATGAACGGAAATACTTGGTTGCCCATACGATCGCTAATAATTCCTTTTCGATGGCTGAATAGTTTATTTCATGTTCATTTAGGGTTCTGCTAGCGTAGCAGATCGGTTTGTGTTCTTGTGACAAAACCGCTCCCAATGCTATGTTACTAGCGTCGGTTGTTACCGTGAACATTTTGTCAAAGTCTGGGAACGCAAGGATAGGGTCTGAGGTGATGAGTACTTTTAGTCTCTCAAATGCCTCGACGTACTTTTCTTCCTTGGGGTCTATGACAGCTCCTTTCTTTAGTTTGAGTGTCATGGGTTTTGCTATGTTTGCAAAATTAGGAATGAATTTCCTGTAGAACCCGCACAGACCTAAGAATGACTTTATTTGTTTAGTCGTTTCTGGTATTGGAAATTTGACAATGGCAGAGATTTTGCCTGGATTTGGTACTATTCCTTCAGTAGTGACTACATGACCTAGGAATTCAGTTTCCTTTTTCATGAATTCACATTTATCCATTTGTAGCTTCAAGTTGGCGTCTCTCAACTTTCCAAATACTCTCCTTAGTGACAACAAGTGTTCTTCCAATGAAGTGGAAAATATAATGATGTCATCTAAGTATACAAAGCAATCTTTGAAGATTAACTCTTCTAGCAGATTGTTCATACATCTTTGGAAGGTAGCTGGGGCAGTGGTTAGCCCAAAGGGCATACGAGTGAACTCGTAATGTCCATGCTTAGTGGAGAACGCAGTTTTGGGGATTGAGCTAGGTTCCATGGGTATTTGATGGAAACCTTTTGCTAAATCGATTGTCGTAAAATACTGACATTTACCTAGTTTGTCTAGGATTTCATCCATTCTTGGAGTTGGGAATTTGTCTTTAACTGTTATTTCATTTAGACTTCTATAGTCTACTACCATTCGATATTTTTGCTTTCCTGAAGCATCTATCTTCTTCGGAATCATAGATATGGGCGAGCAGTAAGGAGAATTCGACTTTCGAATTATTCCCTGCCTGATCATATCTTTGATTTGCTGGTTTACCTCCTGATCATGTATCTGGGCATATTTGTATGGTCGTCTGTAGACCGGGTCTTCATGTTGAGTTTTGATCTCGTGCTTGATTGTACTTGTGAAAGTCAAATTGTCACCTTCTCTGTACTGCACATCCTTAAACTCATATAAGACCTTCTTTAACTCTTCCCTCTCTTCGTCGTTTAAGTGTTCCAATCTTAATTGATTACATTCCCTTAATTCACTGTCTAGAGCGGAAGCGAAGTATTGATCTCCCTCTGGAGATGGGTCAAGGCACTTAGGTGCGATCTTCTCTTCTTTTGTAGAGGGATCAGTGCACTTCTGTGCGGTCTTGCCGGCTTCAATAGCTTCTCCACTCTGAATGATTGGGTACGACCTAGCTCCTAGTGTTACAGTGTCATTTCTGTAATCGATGACGGCTTTACTTGCCATCAAGTATTCTCTTCCTAATAAAATATCATAATTTTCGGAAAAGTTATGTATGTAGAACTTTTGTTCGGACGGACATGTTTTGTTCGCATTCCTCATTATACTCTTAGTTAAACGGACAGGTCCATTGATGGTATGGACCGTAAGGTTATCGTCTTTTATCTCGGAATCTGTGTAATTTTCTTTCATGATGTTGATCGATGATCCCGAGTCAGCGATACACCTTAATATTCTTTTATTAATGGTAATGTTTATATAGGGTCCTCCTCGGTTTCTTCCGAGGCGGCTTGATGAAAATTTACGTTCATCTTCGTTTGGCCACTCTGGCTCTCCCTCCCTCTTTTAGTAGGTTGGTTGGGTCCACTCCCACTAGCTTGGTTTTGAAATATTTGCTGATTGAATGGATTCTGAGCCCTACCTTGATTCAAGGAATTTTTGAACTCATTGTATAATCCAGGATTTTGGGAATTTTGATTTTGATTTGTTCGATTCGTCTGACCTGTTCCAGATGAACTCTGAGTTTGATTGTGATAGTTAGTAGTATTATAATTTGGATAATAGTTTCCAACATTCTTTCGATTTGATTGAGACGATTTCGATTGATCTTTATTTGTACCTGAATCTGTTGTACTAGCTTCGTACAATCCTTCTTCTTGTGCTGCCTTCTTAAGATTAGACAATGTGGTAATATCTTTTCTTGCTAAGGTCATGAACATTCTGTCAGGAAGTTTTCGAGTAATGACATCTTTAATTGTGTTGTTCAAAGCGTTTTTATAAATGACATTATTTTCTGGTATGTTTTCTAAGTTTAGCTTATTGTTTATTAATAATGCTTTTATCTCTAATTCTTCTATAAACTTACGAAGACTGCCGTTGAATCTGGTGGTGTATAATTGTCGTAAGAGTTCTTCATATGGTGTGTGATTTTTGAACTCGTTGATCAGCGCCGTCTTCAGTTCGAGCCACGTGTTGGGTTGTGTCATTTGCGATATGCGTTGTGCCTCTCCTGACAGTTGGATCTCGGTCGCTCCAAATAGGATCCTTTGTTGGCGAAGATCTTCAGTTGGATATAATCCGCATACATATTCGATTCGTTTGATAAATGAGCTTAGCTGTCCAGATGAACCGTCATAGGCAGGTATTTGTCGGATCGACAGCAGTGCCTGGTTCAAGTGGATTTCGCTCAATGATAGTGGTGGTAACGCCATGTTGTTGGTGTTGATTGGGTTTTGTTTTGTTGTAGTTTTTAACTTTATTTTGGTTCACTTGTAAGTTTTTTTTGATTTTGTATTAAGTGTTTCACTGTCCTTGGTGATTCACTATCTCCGCTTACTTCAGTTCACTTAAATTAGTTTTGCAAATCGTATGTGCTTGCAGCACATAGGTTCTTTGGCGGATTTCACAATTTTATTAACAATTCCGGGATTACGTGATCACAGTAATTATAAATTACACAAGCTGACCATTACCGAAATATAGGTGTTAATTTTAAACGAAATCCTACCGGCTGCGCCAGTTAAATATCCGCAACTCGATTTTAAGTTTTTTAACAAAGACTTTTATTTTACAACTTAAATATCTTTATGTCACAAGATTTAAATGAATTCCCCGACTTGACTTTCGGTCTGCTTGTCTCAAACGGAACTGATCTCTCTGCTGCTGGCTAGTTTCCATGAGCCCTTCTCTTGGAACTCCCGACTCTGGCTTCGGGCGTTGCTTTCCTCGGCTGCATCTTCGTGTCGGTGGCGTACGTGCCTGGATCGATATTTGGGGATGCGTCGGCTTTGATGAAAGGCATCCACTGCTGGCGATCGGTGTTGCATTACATGACGGAGCTAGGAATGTGATACTCCTTGGTTTTATGTCTAGCTTTGATTGGTCCTCATGAGTGGCGTGATTCTAAAGAATCGATTTCTCGAGAGTGGCGTGATTCTAATGTTGCTGAAACAATGTGGTCCATTGTTTATATTATGGGGGGCCCTAGCTTGGAGTATGGGAAGAAACAGTTATTGATTCTTGAGTGGGGTCCTGTTACTTGTGTGGATGGGGTGGATGAATTGTACATAAACATAATGTGTATGGGATGTGGGGAATTATGGATATGTCACTATATATTATATATTATATTATATTATATTATATTATATATTATTATAATTATTATTATTATTATATACATATATATATTATATATTTACTATATAGTTTTTCTTATTTTTTTTATTTAATTATATTTTACATACATTTCATCATGCCTCGTAAGAATAAGATATCTGCTTTGCAGCTGTCTCAGAGACGCAAATTAAGATACAGATCTAATAGAGATAGAAATTCAGAAAATTTAGAAAATTTAGAAATTGTTGAAAATGTAATAGATGCAGACCCTGAGTTTGTTGAACCAGTTAGAAACCAAGAGCTAGAGACGGAGGGACCAAATCAAGAGACTGCTTGGCAGGTTTCCGGTGTAGGTCAGGAAGAGCAGGCAGCCATCCCTGGTGAACAGGTAGAGAATACTGTAGGCAATAGTGATGGCATAAATGAACAGAATAAACGACAAGTGTCCGTGCGTCAGTCCGTACGTTTACGGAACCAACATGTAGAGAATATAGAAGAAAGAGTAGAATTGAGAACACGACAGGGGCAAGTGGTCAACACTGAGCGTCGGTTCAAACGCAGTAGGAGCCAAAGGTATAGGGCTACAGAGCAAGCACAAAATACCGCAGAACATGTACTGAGACGAACAGACTCTAGCATTAGACGTCAGGAGCAAGTGGCCGATACTGCTCGTCGGTCTAGACGAAGACAAGACTCGGGCTATAGGGCGCGTGAGCAAGAACACAATACAGGAGAGCATATAGTTAGAAGAACAGACGCACAGATTAGACACGAGGAGCAAGTGGCCGATACTGTGCGTCGGTCCAGACGGAGACAGGACCCTGACTATAGGACAAGAGAGCAGGAGCAGAATACTGTAGAACATATAGTTAGAAGAACAGACGCACAGATTAGACACGAGGAGCAAGTGGCCGATACTGCTCGTCGGTCCAGACGTCGACAGGACTTGGACTATAGGACAAGAGAGCAAGAACGGAATACAGAAAGGCGACAACGCATACGTTTAAATAATGAAAGGAGACGTATGTTAGAAAGAGAGCAGGATAGAGTTCGCAGGGTACAAGAAAGGAGCTTAGTAGATCGTAGGCGTATCTCGCGAGCGCGAGACACTCTGGCACGCCAAGCTGCTCGTGCCGCAGCACGACAGTTAGAAATTGACGCTGCCAGAACGGCTAGTCAAAGAGTTAGCCAATATAGGAGCGATAGCAGCAATAGAGTTGAGCAAAATTTAAGAAACGCCTCCCGAATGCAGCAGGAACGAGCAAATATCTCCCAGGAAGATAGGGCTCAGATAGAACCCAGAATCAGGCTTAGTGGCCTAGAAGCTCTGAAAGTAGTTTATAACAGGAATGTAAAGCTGGGTCCTGATCAGGTTTGCCTTTCTTGCAAAGGCCTGTGGTTCCCCAAACAAATTTGTAAGATTCCTCGCGTCCTTTTAGAAAGTGATTGCGAGTTTAGTGGTGAAATTTTCGCTCTTGAAAGCCTTTTAGAATTCCCTTCTGATTGCCCAACATTAAAATTCTGCAGAACATGTCATAGCAACATTAAAAGGCGTATAAAGCCTAAGCTTTTCTTCAATGAATTAGATTTCCCCATGCTGCCCGACTGCTTAAAGGGGCTTACTCCATTAGAGGAACGACTGATTTCTCCTCGACTTCCATTTATGATAATTAAGCCTATATTGCCTGGGGGGCGAGGTCAAAATGCCATTAAAGGGGCAGTGGTAAACGTCCCTATTTCGGTAAGCGATATCGTGAAGGAGCTTCCACGAGCTTTCCATGAAGCCCAGGTAATTCAGCTCCACCTCAAACGCAGAAAAGAGTATCTTCATGCTTTCATGGCTGAAACCATTAGACCTTCCAAAATTTTTGAAGCACTTCGTTATTTAGTTACCACAGATTTGTATAAAAAGCATAATGTTGTAGTTAACGAGCAATGGATCTCTGGTTTCACATCCGATATTGTTCCATTCGTAGCATCTCAAGCAGACGCAGCCTTTTTAGAAAGTATGCAGAATAGAGATAGGAATGTAGATACGGAGCCGGCCCATCCCGACGAGGAAGTAGAAGCCGAAGAGCTCAACCCTGGAGGTCAGGAAACTCTGCTTGAAAACAACATACCATTTGATGATAGGATTATCAAAATCGCACCAGGTCAAGGCCAACGACCTCTCGACATGATTCTAGACATTGACTCGGAAGAGTTATCCTTTCCCACAATTTATGCAGGCGTCAAAAGACAATCTTCGCAAAGTTTTACAACCATTGTTAGATCAGAGCTTCGAAATGTAGATAGGAGAGGTTGTAGAACTGACAAACTATTCTTCAATTATAAGAAGTTAGAACTCATTAAGATTCGAAATAATATTTCAATCTGCTTACGTAAGCGGAGCACTTCCAGTGCAGTAACGGCAGCTAACGCTCTTAATGAGAATTTCATAGGGGGGCTTATTAACCACGATGAGGGATATAGGGTTCTTCGCGATATTCGATCGTCTCCGGCTCACTGGGAGGATGAAAAGAAGAAGGTTATGGCCATGATTCGTCAGTTCGGCCTGCCGACTTTTTTCATTACTCTGTCTGCTGCTGAAACGCGGTGGCCAGAGTTGCTTGTTTTGCTCAAAAAAAACGTAGATAGGGAGATCATTAGCGAAGAAGAAGCAGTGAATCTACCCTACACCGAAAAGGAGCGTCTTATCAGGGCAGATCCAGTTACTTGTGCTAGGTATTTCGATTATAGGTATCGCGAGATTTTAAAAGTTATGAGGAATCGGGAGGGCATTTTCGGGGAAAACTTCGTCATCAAATATTATTGGCGTGTTGAATTCCAACAAAGAGGTTCCCCCCATATTCACGGCATGTTTTGGCTGAAAGATGCCCCAGCAGTGGACTTAACCAGTACAGAGTCAATTTCAACAGTTATAGCCTTCATTAACAAACATATTACAGTAGATGTCACAGACTCTGAATTAGCTCCGTATGTTGAATACCAAAAGCATCGGCATAAGGACATGTCATGTCTTAAAAAAGCCAATAAAAGTGGAAAAAAAGTTTGTAGATTCGGTATTCCATACCCTCCAATGCCCCAAACGGAGATATTGAGTCCACTGCCGGAGGAAACTCCAAACCTTGATTTTCACCAAGGAAATTTTAAGAAAATTCAAGACCTACTGAATTCTGATCAATCCTCTGATATGATTGATCACTTGAGCATATTTGAGAACTTTCTTTCGCACGAACAAGTGAGCCTCAATTACGAGGACTACAAATATGCAATTTCTTCTGGTTTAAAGAAACCACACATTTTTCTAAAAAGGTCATTTGCTGAAATTTGCATTAATGCTTATAATAAACACATCATTTCAATGCAAAGGGCCAATATGGATATCCAATACATTTTGGACCCTTATGCATGCTGTAGCTATATAATAAATTATATAAATAAAACCCAAAGGGGTATTTCAAAGCTTATGCGCGAGGCGGCAAAAGAAGTTCAAGGGGGCAATTACACGATTAGACAAAAGCTACAGCATATTGGTCACAAATTTATTTCTGGCACTGAGATATCTGCTCAGGAAGCCGTATATTGTTGTCTAGGAATTCCGTTGTCCGGAACTAGCAACAAATGTGTTCAAGTAAATACTTTCCCTCCAGAGCAACGAGTTCGAATGCTCAAATCCACAAGCATCCTACAAAATATGCATCAGGAGTCCACTGACATATTCGTCAAAGGATTGCTGGAGCGGTATGAACAAAGACCAACTGATCTTGAGGGCCTGTGTCTAGCCGATTTTGCAGCAAATTATGAATTTTCTAAAAACGGGAAAAGAACCTGCCAAAATAGAGATGATGAAGAGGACGAAGAAAATGAGGCACAAGTAGAAGTTTTTATCCCTCTCCGCGATAATAGTGGTTTTATTAGGGAAAGAACTAAGCCGTCCATTTTAAAATATATGAGGTTTAATATAAATACAGATAGGTCAAACTATTTTAGAGCATTAGCTATGCTGTTTTATCCGTGGAGAGATGAAGAGAAAGATTTAGTGAGCGTAAATTGCGAGGATCTTTATAATAATCATCAGGAGTTGGTAAATTCAAATTTCCAAAAATTCAATGCATTAGGAGATTTGGAAGACGCGCTTAGGAGGGCCATGGAAGCCCAAGAGAATAGGGAGGAAGGTGAAGAGGTAGTTGATGAGGCAATTGCTGAGGAGTTTAGGGCTTTAGCGATTCCAGAAATAAGTTCCCAGATAAATGTTTTGAACTTGAATGACCAGGCAGCGGATCAAGATAGAAGTATTCGACTAATTAAGCTTCCTCCTATTGTTTCCCTTAATATTTTAGCTAATTTGATTAGATCGCTTAATTTGAAGCAAAAAACCTATCTCACCCATGTTATTTGGTATTGGAGGTGCCACACTTCACTCAATGTTTTCTTTACCTCTCAATCAATCCAACCATGCTTTTAAACAATTGGGTCCAGATTTGTTAAATACCTTGCGTTCAAGATTTATTGATCTTAAAATTCTTATAATTGACGAAATTTCTATGGTCGGTGAAAAAATGTTTTCATATTTGGATATGCGTCTAAAACAAATATTTTCAAGGCCCGAGAGTCCTTTCGGTGGCATTTCTGTTATCGTGTTTGGCGATCTAAGGCAGTTATGTCCAGTAGGTGATCGTTGGATATTCAAATCCTCATCAGGGGCGCATAATCCATACAGTGCGATAGTTGGCTCTAGTCTCTGGGATGGCTTCAAGTTTTTCGAACTTACAGAGATAATGCGACAGCGAGATGACCAACCTTTTGCAACCGCACTAAATAACATGGCATCGGCCGTAATGACGTCAGAAGATATTCAATTGCTTAGGGACCGAATAGTTCACGGCAGTGAAGCACCAAGAGATGCGATCCACTTATTTTATAGCAATAGCGAGACAGATAAGTACAATAAGGAGAAGCTATCATCGATTATGACTGCAGAATATATAGCAGAATAAATAGCTTTAGACTCCATCAAAGCCGAGCATCTTAACCCAGACATCAAAACAAAATATCTGGACTCTGTTAAGAGTTTCAAAACTTCGAATACACAAGGCTTGTGCACTTCATTGGTTCTCAAAACCACGGCTAAATATATGATGACAGTCAATGTAGATACATCAGATGGTCTTGTTAACGGAGCCACTGGTGTTTTAATGCAGATAGATCTCAGCTCATCCAATACTCCCGAACTTCTTTGGATACATTTTCTCGAGGAAAGCGTAGGAGTTAACGCACGGTCAAAGCGCAGCCATAGTAACGAATCTTCTTGGACCCCAGTTCAGAAAACTACAAAAAGTTTTCAATACCATCAAAATGAACAAGTTACTATTGACCGAAAACAGTTTCCGATTGTAGCTGCTGAAGCTATAACTATTCATAAGAGTCAGGGAGCAACATACAGCAAAGTGGTCGTCCACACTTCATCCAATATGCAAAGAGAAGCATTGTATGTAGCTTGTAGTAGGGCCACCAGTGCGAACGGACTTTATATCGTTGGACCACTCATTCCTTCGAGACCCAAGCGGGACTGTCCTGTCGCGAAAGAGATGGAGAACTTGCGTTCCGCTAAGTTACTTCACACCCACTTCGATTGTTTACTCAATCCGTCCGAATTAAATATTTTCTTCCATAATACGGAAAGCTTGCACTGCCATTTTATCGATGTCTGTTCTGATCAGCTAATGCTCAAATCTTCTATTTTGTGCTTCGTTGAGGCTTCCACATACTCTAATGAAGCTTATAATATTCCTGGCTTTTCCACAGCAGTGCGGTTAGATTGCCAGTCCGTAGCCAGCGGAGCTAGACCGAAAAGAGGCATTCTAATATTCGTTAGGAATGAACTTTTGAATCATTGTAGTATTATTGAAAGTAATCGATATTATGCGGATTCCGGGAACTTAGCATCTCCAGTGTTCGAGTATGCTTTGTTTAAGTACAAATCTGTCGGTTTTATTGTTATTTACAGAACCCCCACGTATCCGTTGCGAAAGTTCGAAGCAGAATTTGAGGTCTTATTTCAACGGCATCCATTTTTAGATAGAAATTCCGTAGTGTTAGGAGATTTTAATTTATGCCTTCATTCCCTTTCAGGTTGCTGTAAGAAAATTTATGAATTCCTTTCAGAAAGGAATTGTAGGTCATTGTTAGATTTGAACTCGTCCACAACCAATTGCGATACGCATATTGACTGGGCGTTTTCAAACATTTCCGATAGCAGGGCCACCGCGCGCACCTTTGAGACTATCTATAGTTATCATAGTGGAATTTTAGTTAATGTTAGAGAGGCAGAAGACTAAACTTTTTTGGTAATCAGGCATTAGTGTAAATATTTAATATTTTGTATTATTTAGCCGTATTCTGAATTATATTAATTCTTTAATCTTTACCTTTGTTAAACCTTTTTCATTTTTATCCGTTTTATTATTTTGTTAATTAAGTTTAGGTTGAAATAGTTCTATTATTAATCATTTCTATGTATGTATATAGGTATTCTTGTTAGTTTAGATATTTTTTATAAAGGATTGGAATCCTTTTTTTAATTTTTGGGGAATATGGAGCTTAAAAATGCTTTTAAAAGCAGCTCAAGTCGACTCGTAGGTCCCCAAGATTATATTTTGGCTAGAGTGACCCCATTGCATCGTGATGGCCTCCCCATGGTGTTCCCTGGGTACCAATTTAATGTATTAAATTGGGAGCTAATTCGAGCGGCGTTTATGTATAAAATATATTTTATAACTTACATACATGTATGTAGATCATAAGCTCACGTATATACTGACTGAGTACCGGGTATAAAGTAGAGCCGCGGCCTTTGCCGCGGCTCACAACGTTCCCCCTCGTTTTTTTGATGTTACTGCTGCTTCCAGTGGTGCCTGCTGTGGTGCTGCTGTTGTTGTCCGCTCTCGCCGCTCTCTCTCTCTCTCTCCGCTTTTTTATACCCGATACTCAAAATGAGTATTGGGGTATATTAGATTTGTGGTAAAAGTGGATGTGTGTAACGTCCAGAAGGAATCGTTTCCGACCCTATAAAGTATATATATTCTTGATCAGCATCAATAGCCGAGTCGATTGAGCCCTGTCTGTCTGTCCGTCCGTCCGTCTGTCCGTCTGTCCGTCCCCTTCAGCGCCTAATGCTCAAAGACTATAAGAGCTAGAGCAACGATGTTTTGGATCCAGACTTCTGTGATATGTCACTGCTCTAAAAATATTTCAAAACTTTGCCCCGCCCACTTCCGCCCCCACAAAGGGCGAAAATCTGTGGCATCCACAATTTCGACGATACGAGAAAACTAAAAACGCAGAATCGTAGAAGATGACTATATCTTCTAGAGTGCAAAATCTGAACCAGATCGTATAATTATTACAGCCAGAATCGCGAAAACAATTTCACTCTTTCTCGCTCTGTCTCACTCTAACACACAGGTTTCATGGTCGGTTTTGCCAATTGCAAAATATGAGTTCAAGGATCTCAGAACCTATAAAAGCCAGAGCAACCAAATTTGGTATCCACACTCCTGTGATATCGGACCTTGACCGTTTCCTGTCCAAATTTCGCCACACCCCCTTCCGCCCCCGCAAAGGACGAAAATCTGAGGCAACCACAAATCTCAGAGACTATTAAGGCTAGAGTAACCAAATTTGGTGCACACACTCCTTTAAGATGTCACTATAAAACGTATATCTCAGAATTTCGCCCCACCCCCATCCGCCCCCACAAAGGACGAAAATCTGTTGCATCCACAATATTGCAGATTTGAGAAAACTAAAAACGCAGAATCATAGATAATGACCATATCTATTAGATTGCTGAATCTGGATCAGATCAGACCATTTTTTTAGCCAAAAGGAACAAATCAATTTGCAGTGGCTACGCAGCGCCCGACGTCACGCTCAGACTGATTTTCTGTCTCTCTCGCACGCACTCTTTGTCGTGTCGTTAAATATTAGCGGCGTCTGCCGGAGGAGAGCCATACTGACTTAGTATCGGGTATAACCGTAGAGTTGCGGTGTCCGCAGCAACTCACAACGTTCCCCCTCGTTTTTTATATGATTTATTTTAACATATTTTTGTTTCCGAACATCTACATGTTCGTGACACTTGTCACGGTCGCCATGTAATATGTCACTATGGTAATTATAACACTGGCACGTCTGTGCCGTTTGACTTCGGTTTTTAGAATATCTTTATTGAATTTATTCTTATAACTCAGACCGCATAGCTGCGCTGCCGGTTACGCCAACAGCGGAGCGGCTTCATACATATTTGTCTTATCAGCATAATCGAGAGGGCAAGAGCCGTATGTACATATGTGTATATATATATATGCTTCAAGTGGTCAGCGTGGGAATGCTGACTTAGCTTAGCGCATAAGCGGCGATCATATTGCACGCTCACTTGAAGTGGTTTTGTTTGTGTACTGCAACAATGTGTTGCTGATACATTTATTGTTAACCATTGGGTACAGTGTACACTCAATATATGCACATACTACAGGGTAATAGACATAGACAAGGGTATGCGGAGCATGGACTATAGATATGTCACTATATATATATATATATATATTTAGCCAACGAACAGTTCTGGCATCTACGCCATACCTCTTGAGTTGAGTTTCAATTAAGACCGAGAATCAGGAGATTTACCAAGGAAAGCAGTGTAAAGAAAAACCTAGCTGGTATGTCCGTGATTAGTTTGGAAAGTGTTCGTGGTAATATATATATATAAGAATTTGTGTTATAGGACGGCGGCCCGTAGCCACGGTACTGCTCGTGCGACCGTCAGTTGCATAGGAGTGCATATACGGTGTGGTCTACGAGAGTTGTGGGGCGGATCGAAAAGACAAGTAGACCTGCAGCTTGGCGTTGTCTGTCGAAAGCCTCAACAACCGTGTGGATGCACGGCGAAAACCAAGAGGCGCCTCCGGAACTTTATTTTTGGCGTCATTGATGTCACACGTTATCGAGCCTCCAATGAAAGTGTAGTCCGTAGACCGACGTCGAATCGGATCGGCAACCTGAAGTCAAGCTAAGGAGCTAATGTACCCCATCGTCAACTGATTTAGCTGCGCCAGCGACACCCAATAATGAACTCGAATTGATTGCATTATTGTTGGATTCGTCCGGAGGCGCAGTCCTACTCAGCCTGGCTGACATGTCTCTCGACCACGTCAATAGAGGATCGTAGTTACTCGTTGATGTAACACACGCCCCTTTTTCCTCTAGATTTCATGTGCCAGGCTAAACCCATTCTCTTTCGTCAAACGATGTATACAGTTTTATAGTTAGTTATGTAACCCAGCCAACATAATGGTTTTTGGAAACTAATGGGTATGAGAGCAACATTAATTTTTCTTGAGATTACAAAGCAGTACACTCTAGTACGCTCACGTGCATATATACTCGTATTAAATATATTTTCTTTTCCTTAGAAGTATACACCAACGTCATCATTGAGCTCAACGATCACGGATGGAATAAACGGTGCTAGCCTACCAAAAGCGCTGTGAGTTTGTAAATAAGAACAAGTACATATATGCACTGAGCTGGGAAGTAACCTGCGTGTTACATATATTTTTCTATTGATATCACCTTTATATATCCGTAACCATAATGTATTGGTACCTCTCACCCCTTTAGAATCTGTTACCCATATATGATGGTCATTTTTAAATCTTTATTTTTCCTAATATTTCTTCTCAATTCTTTACACATATATTAAGCTGTCGAGACACAGCAAAAAAATGAATTTAATTATAATATTTATTATAATTATAAGAAAACCCCCTCCAAGAATTTAATTAGATGATTAGGGATTTAATGAAATATATATATATAATGATATTGATTTTGAAGTACAACCATAATATGTTCTAAATTCAGGAGTCCGTCCTCAGAAAGGCATGATCGAAGTGGTGGGATGCTAACTGTTTAACGTTATTAAAGGGTCTGTACGGTCAGGTTACCTGTATAGCATAGGTTGGGAGGGTAGAGAAGATAGAGATTCTCACTAAAACCGTGGTTTCTCATCATTTGAGTAGAGTAATTGATAAGTATGTCCACACTTTCCACAACCAACTTGTTAGTTCCATAACCAATTCCTTGCTCCGGTTAAACCTGGATTCTGTTGTTAGTTTTATGTTTGGTTATTCTTTTTTTTTTTAATTTTTAAATGTGCACCTAAAACATTATGCGAGTGTGTGTCAGTATATGATAGGAGAGAGTAGAACGAACCCCGACAATTCTGATGCTGGATGCTCCACTTGGATCTCCTTTGGTAGATGATATATATATCTCCTTTTGTATATAGCTGCAGACAGGGTATTGCACGACCGACGCGGTGATTTTTTATAACCGATACTCAAAATGAGTGTTGCGTGACCTTCCATCCATGGCCACAATTATTAGTTATAGATGGAATTATGAATTATGAATTATGAATTATGAAGTCTAGTGTAAGTTAGGCTAGGGCAAAGCGGGAGCGCAATAAAAGCTCGCTCTCTCGCTCTTGGCGAATTCGCCCCGCTTTGCCACCGTAGGATAGCTAGAGTAAGAGATTTGAATTGTGAAGAAAATATAGTTGTTCGCCAACCTTGAAATAGATCGAGCGTATCAAGTTTTTCGCCCCGCCAAATAAATAATTTAAATTACAGCCACCCAAAGTTTTCGGTAACTGATTAGAAAAACTCTTCTAATTTTTCATGGCGCCCCCGGGTGGACTGTAAAGTGAATTATAGGCAACAAAAAACAAGTGACAGTGACACAAGAAATTGCAGTATACATATGCAAACATATTCGTTGCCCGCGTCGTGTGTGTGTGCAATCGGCAATCAATTTTTGTAAAATATCATCGCGTCGGTCGCGCCAACAATAATTTTTGTGCAATTCTGCTACCGCCGAGGGATGCCCTGCGAAAAAGACAGGAAAGTAGCAGTTGGATTCAAAAATCCAAAAGAGGAATCAGAGGTATTTGTGCAGAAAATTGAAGGCTGAGCTAAAGACATTCAGATCTTTCTTTGAGGTGTCTTGTGCTGAATACATTGCACATCGCCTTCAATTCTAGGCACAGACGTATGATACATATATAGTAGAGCTTGATTGCATGCATTTTGTTATTAATTGCATAAATATAACTAAAAACATAAATACATACATACATATCGACCCAAACAGACATACATATGTGAACCGCTATTTGGACGCAACAGTTATACATATGTACATACATACATACATCTTTCGTTTACTGCAATCACTGTCAACGCCCCCCCCCCCCCCCCCATTTTATTTTGTTCTACCTTTCTCGTCGTTAGAACAAAGTTTGTTCGTTCGTTCACCCAAGCCACGGCGTATAGAAAATATCCACACATACATACAAGCAGCAGCACCGGTGCATTATTTCGTTTTCGCTTTCGCTTCTCCACTGCTGCTTGCGTTGTATTTGTTGGGAGAATTTTCGTTGCCGCTCTTGAGCTTAACGGTGCGCCAAGTGACGTGCTACCCTACATCCAACGGGTATATTGTTTTCGGCTGTTACTTGCCAAGTGACGCGCTACCCTGTATCTAACGGGTATATTGTTTTCGGCTGTTACTTGCAACAACTCTTTCCCTTGATACCTCGTGCATCGACATTCAATTAAAATTCGTTTTCGATTATCGTTCTCGTTCAAAAATTTAAAATTAAAAAAAAAAAAAAATATTAATAATAAATATATAAATAAAAACACAACCATTATGGCAGAAAAAAGTAAACCCACTCTTGAAGACTTAAAGATTAAGCTCAAAAGTAGAGTAAAAAGCATTCGCCGCTTAGAGGATCGATTAGATCAAGGGTCGATTCCTTTGCAATTACCGGAATTACAATGTAGATTAGATTGTTTGAATGCTTCAATTGAAAAGGCTAACCATTTGCAGGAGCAAATCGAGGATATAACAGGTGATGATGCATATGCAGCCGAGTTGGAAGAGCTGATAATTGTCACCAAAGGAAAGATAATGTCGCTTATCGCCGCCTTTGATGCAGCAAGCGAGACGAAGCCAGTGTCTTCTTCAGCCCCAACTCATGCTAGACTTCCGAAATTGGCATTACCCAAATTTAGTGGTAAACACTCGGAATTCAAAAATTTCATTAGCCTTTTTGAAAGACTAGTCCATAGCGACAACAGCATACCGGTGATCGAAAAATTTAATCATTTGATTTCGTGCCTCTCTGATGAAGCATTAGGAACAATAAAGGCGTTCCAAGTCACCGAGGCAAATTATGAAAAGGCCATGGCTGGCCTAAAACGAGTGTATGACAACGATTATTTGATTTTCACGAATAATATTTCCACATTGTTCAATCTGCCGAGAATGTCGCATCAATCTGCATCATCTCTAAGAACTCTAATCGATACTGTTTCGTCGATTTACGGATCGTTACTGTCGATCGGAGATGATACAACAATTTCGAATGCAATGCTCATTCATCTCGTTTTAAACAGAGTCGACCCAGTGACGAAACAAAAGTGGGATGAACAGCTTACTTATGAGAAGTTGCCGCTTTGGTCCGACTTTGAGAAAGTCTTGAATCGTCGATACCAGCATCTGTCTGCTGAAGAATCGACCAAGCCAAGGCAAGACAAAGTCATGCCAAGCAAGCAACATAATCGCAGTTCATTTGCTTGTTCTTCCACTTCCACCAACAGTAGAACTCAGCAAACTTGTAGCTACTGCAATTCAGGAGACCATGTAGTGTCAAATTGCCCTTCATTTTCGCGTCTCTCGGTGATGCAAAGGTTTGAGTTTGCTAAGTCGGCATCCCTATGCATTAATTGTCTGCGAAAAGGCCACGCTGTTGTAAAATGCAAAGCCAATAAATGTCGAGTGTGCAGCCGCTCACATCATACATTATTGCATCGATACACAGTGTCGGCTAATAGTCTCGCGTTGCCACCACCCCAAGAGAGTCCTTCTCCTCCATCAAATCAGAATCAACCTTCCACGTCACATGTTTTGCATGCGACAGCGTTGGACAGGGTAATTCTGGCTACGTCGATCGTAAGCGTCCGAACTAAGAGCGGTGAACACATTCTGGCCAGAGCTCTGCTCGACTCTGGATCACAAACAAATTTCATTACCGAGGACCTCGCTAATCGCTTACAGATCCGTAGAGAGGAGTCCTGTATTAACTTGCTTGGAATTGGTGAATCTAATTCCCAAGTAAAGGATAAAATACACACAGTGGTGAAGTCGCGAATAAATGGTAGTGAGTTCTCCTTTGATTTTTGGATCCTGAAATCAATTTCAGGTTATCACCCTGACCAGTCAGTGAATGTGACTGACTGGCGAATCCCAGAGAACCTACCACTGGCAGACCCTTATTTCTACAAGCCACAAAGAATAGATATGTTAATTGGAGCAGAATCGTTCTTTGAATTATTAGCTGTTGGTCAAATTAAACAAGGTCCTGACTTTCCAACTCTTCAGAAAACCCTTCTTGGTTGGGTTGTGTCGGGAAAATATGTTTCCAGGAGTTCTGCTCCTCAAATTACAAACAGTTTGAGTTGCAGTGAAGAGTTGCTAGTATCCATCGATAGGACCTTGAAAAAGTTTTGGTCACTGGAAGAAATGCCATCTACCAAGAAAATTGCCACACCTGAGCACAAGCTATGTGAAGAACACTATCGTAAGACGACTCAGGTACTATCATCAGGTCGGTTCGAAGTAAGGCTCCCGTTTAAATCAGATCCAAATTGTTTAGGAAACTCCTTTGAGGTTGCGAAACGGCGGTTTTTGTCGCTTGAAAGACGATTGCATCGTGACCCTGAGTTGAAGAAAATGTACTTGGAATTCATGGAAGAGTACCTCTCCTTAGGTCATATGTCTCCTACTGACAATACGATTCCGTCTACTCCACACTACGTAATCCCTCATCAGTGTGTTCTGAGGCCCCAAAGTACGTCTACCAAGCTCCGAGTCGTGTTCGATGCTTCGTCCAAGACGTCCTCACAGGTGGCCTTAAATGACATTCTGATGGTGGGACCTACCATTCAAGAGGAATTATACTCGACACTGCTCCGTTTCCGTCTGCACAGGTTTGCCCTGACTGCTGATGTTAAAAAGATGTATCGCCAAGTGATGGTGAACGAAGCGGATCGGCAGTTTCAGCTCATAGTGTGGAGAAGAGACCCTTCTGAATCCTTGAGATTATACAAGCTCAACACTGTAACCTATGGGACTGGACCAGCCCCATTCTTAGCTATCCGGTGTTTGAAAAGGTTGAGTGAGTCTGCGAAGCTCTCATTCCCTAGAGCTGCTAACGTTATTGGGTCCGACTTTTACGTCGATGACTTGTTGACTGGTGCTGCATGCGTAGAGGAGCTAAGGGCAATTAAGTCCGAAGTGTCTCAGGTTCTTCAGACCGCAGGGTTTGAGTTGACTAAGTGGTTTTCAAACTCACCCGAGATCACCGCATCTGAGAGCACAGCCAAACCCATAACAATCTCGGATTCAGAGTCGACAAAGGCGTTAGGAATCTCATGGTTACCTACTGACGATGCCTTTAAGTTCAAAATTGACAATTCAGTTATGGGTCTCCGAGCGACAAAACGGAACATACTATCGGTGACATCAAAGTTGTTTGACCCCCTAGGTTTATTAAGTCCTATCGTTATAAAAGGCAAGATCCTATTGCAGGAGCTTTGGCTTAACAAACTAGATTGGGATGAGTCGATCCCGCTGCATTTGGAAACAGCGTGGAATAAGTTGAAAAATACACTATCTCAATTGGAAGACATATCCATATCTCGGTTTGTGTATTCCGATCCGATGTCACCGGTTCAAATACATGCCTTTGCTGACGCCTCCATGAGAGCGTATGGAGCGTGCGTCTATATACGTAGCAGAACTGCAGAAGGTTTAAAAGTATCATTGTTGACCTCGAAATCCAAAGTAGCGCCGCTCAAGACCAAAACGCTCCCAAGGCTTGAGTTATGTGCCGCTCACCTTCTCGCAGATCTCTGTCACAGAATCAAGCCCCTATTAAACGTGCCCATTGAACGAGTCGTTTATTGGTCGGATTCAGAGGTAACTCTCCATTGGATCCGGTCTCATCCATCGTCGCTGTCGACTTTCGTTTCAAATAGAGTGGCTGAGATTCAAGAGTGGTCAGATGATGCTACGTGGCGGCATGTACCCACGAAACAGAACCCAGCAGATATTGTCTCAAGAGGTTGTGACGTCGACGAAATCGTTCAGTCAATTTGGTTCGAAGGACCATCATTTCTGAAAGAGGAAGAAGAAAACTGGCCCAAGAACGCTCATTTCGAACACTCCGATGATCTTCAGCTGGAAAAGAGGAAGACTGCGGTCGGGCTGACCGCGGCTGTGCGAAGTTCGGAGCTGTTAAATGTCATCGAGGGATTCTCGTCACATCTCAAACTGCTTAGAGTGTTCGTGTATGTGTTCCGCTTTATAAGAAAATGTAAAGACCCAAGCCTAAAATTCGAAAAAACTATCTCACCGACCGAATACAATGAAGCCTTTTATAAAATTGTCGAAATCGTCCAGCATCACGAGTATCAAGGAGAAATCGAAAAGGTTAGGAAAGGATCTACAATTGGTCCTAGTCTTCAGCGGTTGAACCCATTCATCCATGAAGACACAGGGACTTGGTGTAACTTTTCGTTGTTGCGAGTGGGGGGGCGACTAGCTAAAGCTCCTATATCATACGATGCCAAGTTTCCTCTGCTTTTGACTAAGCGCTCGCAATTCGTGCGAAGCTATATTCGTCATCTGCACCATTCGAATTTTCATGTCGGCCCACGAGCACTTGTGAGCATCCTTCGACAGAGCGTGTGGATAGTGAACGCTCAGGAGGTCTGCCGTCAGACAGTTCGATCCTGTATGCGCTGTTTTAAATGCAAGCCTCGATTGCTGACGCAACTCATGGGGAATTTACCCGCAGATCGACTCCGTGCTCTCCGCCCATTTTCAATTTGCGGCGTTGATTTTTGTGGACCAGTGCACACGACATTGAAAATTCGCGGAAGGCCCCCATACAAGTCATACATTGCGCTTTTTGTTTGTTTTGCGTCCAAGGCGGTTCACCTAGAAATAGTTTCCGATCTAACCACTGATTGTTTTTTGTTGGCTTTTCAAAGGTTCGTCGGGCGCCGAGGATATCCCCAAGTCGTTCATTGCGACAACGGGACGAACTTCGTCGGAGCGAGCCGCCATCTCAGCGCTCTGCGGATCAGGCTCAAGGAGCAGGGAGACGCAATTCGCGACTTTGCGTCAAAAAACGGATGCGAATTTGCGTTCATACCGCCGCGAGCTCCTCACATGGGAGGGCTATGGGAGGCAGGTGTAAAAACTGCCAAGAGCCTACTCCTACGGGCGGTAGGCAGCGCGCTCCTAACCGCCGAAGAGCTCGCCACAGTCCTCGTCGGCATCGAGGCCATAATGAACTCGAGGCCGCTGGGAGCCATCAGCCAAGATCCAAGCGACGGCGAGGCCCTAACACCCGGGCACCTGCTGACAGGCGGGTCGCTCATCGCCCCCCCAGCACTGCGGACTCCGGACCAGGAGAGTCTCAGTTGCTTGCGGCGATGGCGACTTGTCTCGTCAGTCAGGCAAGCGTTTTGGCAGCGATGGTCCCGCGAATATGTCCTGGGGCTGCAAATTCGGGGCAAATGGCACCAGCAGCAACCGAACCTCGAGGAAGGAGACCTCGTCATCGTGGCCGAGGACAATCTGCCGCCTCAGGAGTGGCTCGTAGGGAGGGTCATAGCCACGCACGCAGGAGAGGACGGCATGGTCAGGGTCGTCGAAATAAGGACTAGCACTGGAGCGGTTTTTCGGCGGCCCATACACAAATTAGCGCCGCTCCCAATGTGTTGAAGCCGATGCAGGCGTTCAACGGGGCCGGTGTTGCGTGACCTTCCATCCATGGCCACAATTATTAGTTATAGATGGAATTATGAATTATGAATTATGAATTATGAAGTCTAGTGTAAGTTAGGCTAGGGCAAAGCGGGAGCGCAATAAAAGCTCGCTCTCTCGCTCTTGGCGAATTCGCCCCGCTTTGCCACCGTAGGATAGCTAGAGTAAGAGATTTGAATTGTGAAGAAAATATAGTTGTTCGCCAACCTTGAAATAGATCGAGCGTATCAAGTTTTTCGCCCCGCCAAATAAATAATTTAAATTACAGCCACCCAAAGTTTTCGGTAACTGATTAGAAAAACTCTTCTAATTTTTCAATGAGTATTGGGGTATATTAGATTTGTGGTAAAAGTGCATGTGTGTAACGTCCAGAAGGAATCGTTTCCGACCCCATAAATTATATGTATATATTCTTGATCAGCATCAATAGCCGAGTCGATTGAGCCATGTCTGTCTGTCCGTCTGTCCGTCCGTCCGTCCGTCCGTCTGTCCGTCCCCTTCAGCGCCCAATGCTCAAAGACTATAAGAGCTAGAGCAACGATGTTTTGGATCCAGACTTCTGTGATATGTCACTGCTACAAAAATATTTCAAAACTTCGCCCCACCCCCTTCCGCCCCCACAAAGGACGAGAATCAGTTGCACCCACAATATTGCAGATTCGAGAAAACTAAAAACGCAGAATCATAGAGAATGACCATATCTATCCAGTTGCTGAATTTGGATCAGATCAGATAATTTTTATAGCCAAAAGGAACAAATCAATTTGCACTGGCTACGCAGCGACCGACGTCACGCTCAGACTGATTTTCTGTCTCTCTCGCACGCACTATTTGTCGTGTCGTTTAATATTAGCGGCGTCTGCCGGAGGAGAGCCATACTGACTTAGTATCGGGTATAACTGTAGAGTTGCGGTGTCCGCAGCAACTCACAACGTTCTCCCTCGTTTAGTTTTGTTTGTTGAATTCTTTGCACACACGTCGCGGTCAATTTTTTAGTTTTGTTTGTTGAATTCTTTGCACACACGTCGCGGTCAATTTGGCAATTTAGCTGCAGCACATATGCATGTACATACATGTAGGTATAATAGATTTTGGTTATTGATCTATTCTCCACTGTGTCACTGTCACTTTTGTCTTCCACTTTTAATTAATACGTTTAATTTGCACGTCCACCCGGGGGCGCCATGAAAATTTAGAATAGATTTTCTAAAATAAAGAGACCGAAAAACTTGGGTGACTGCAAACTTGTATTTTACGACGACGAAAAAAAAGGAGTGCGTGCGTTCGTTCAAAGAACAACTGTGTCTCTGAGATTTGTGGTTGCCCCAGATTTTCGTCCTTTGCGGGGGCGGAAGGGGGTGTGGCGAAATTTTGACACAAAACGGTCAAGGTCCGATATCACAGGAGTGTGGATACCAAATTTGGTTGCTCTAGCTCTTATGGGTTCTGAGATCCTTGAACTCATATTTAGCAATTGGCAAAACCGACCATGAAACCTGTGTGTTAGAGTGAGACAGAGCGAGAAAGATTGAAACTGTTTTCGTGATTCTGGCTGTAATAATTATACGATCTGGTTCAGATTTTGCACTCTAGAAGATATAGTCATCTTCTACGATTCTGCGTTTTTAGTTTTCTCGTATCGTCGAAATTGTGGATGCCACAGATTTTCGCACTTTGTGGGGGCGGAAGTGGGCGGGGCAAAGTTTTGAAATATTTTTGTAGCAGTGACATATCACAGAAGTCTGGATCCAAAACATGGTTGCTCTAGCTCTTATAGTCTTTGAGCACTAGGCGCTGAAGGGGACGGACGGACGGACGGACGGACGGACGGACGGACGGATGGACGGACGGACGGACGGACGGATGGACGGACGGACGGACAGACGGACAGACAGACAGGGCTCAATCGACTCGGCTATTGATGCTGATCAAGAATATATATACTTTATGGGGTCGGAAACGATGCCTTCTGGACGTTACACACATCCACTTTCACCACAAATCTAATATACCCCAATACTCATTTTGAGTATCGGGTATAAAATTCAGCAAGTCAAGTGGAAAATAGATTCATTAATCGGATAAAATTATGTGCGCATGGTTAAATGTTCTATATAGCTAATGATATTCGACGGAATATCAAAATATAGCAATATAGTTTCCAATTCTTGGATCCTCCGATTAACCTATTATAAGCCAAGGGGATATTTCAATTTTCCCCCGAAAATAATGAAAATTTATTAATGTTACCGCAGTTCAGGTGAAAGATATTGTTAATGTGTGTGTGTGTGTGTAGGAAGCTGGGTTGCATTCGGTACATGAACCGTCTACAGTTTGGTCGTCGCAACTAGAACTTGAACCAGTTGGACTGCGGAGTGGGTATCCTACGGTGCGCAAGGGAGGATCTGAAGACACGGCGACAGCCCCTGATGATTGCGATGGAAGATGAGTGACAGGCTGGTACTTTTTCTGATACTGAGTTTTATTGAACAAATGCATCTCCTTATATAGCTAGCAGTGGTACTCTTATTCTATGGGAAGGAACGCACAGGCTCCTTGTGAGTGTATTTTTAGATTGGGTACACTTACTCTGTGCGGGGGTTACATTTCAGTGCATTTACTTAGGTACTTGGCAGCAATAAAGTAGATAATTTATTGCTTGATCCCTTTTGGTGGGTTCGAGTATACAAGTGCTATTGTCTATTCTTAGTTGCTGATGTATTTTTCGTGTCGTCATATTCATTCACATGAAGTGACATGGACAATTTTATTTATGAGTATTTGTGTATGAGATTGCACTGTATATTCCTAATATTCATTAAATACATGTCTGTGGCTGAACATTTTCCCGGCCGTTGAACTGGTGTTCAACCATCGCTCAAGTCGAGGGCAAACCGGCGTGCAAGGGGTATAGGAGTGATGACATGGCTGGATCGCGATTTGATGGCCTTGGTTTCCATATTAGATACTTCTCCCGGAAAATGAAGGCAATGATCAATAGAATTAATATTGCTAGGGTTGCGTAAGCCGCGAGTTGATGGTGCTGCACGGTGGTGAGATGGTGTGGCAGCTCGTGATGATTGATGGTTGATAGTTGCTGGCGTAGATCATCAAGTTCTTGATGAAAGTCTGATGTCTGGTTCTTCAGTTGCCACATTGGTGGCGAGGGTGATGTCTCCGGTGGGCTCACGTCGCCAAACCGAGTGTAAGTCGATTTTACTTCGCTAATTGTGGTGCTGAAGGTGCTGATGCTTACTTCAGTAATGCGAGCAGTGCAACCAGGGGACATGGAGAGTAGTTGCTACATTGCTACATTAAAACGCTTCCTGCTTGTAGCTCGTAATGCACATGTTGAAAGTGTTGAACTATGGAGTTACATGCCGGAACATTTTTTAATTCAGGGCACATGTATCGTAACGCTGAAATTCCAGCAGACATTAGTTGCATATCCTTCCAATAGTCATAGTATACGATCATGGTCCACTCAGACGTTGCTATTCTTGATGTTCCAAGTTTCTCATAGAATATTCCAGGCTTGTTTGCGAATTGTGTCACATTTATTGACTGTGACAATGCTAATGGAAGCATGAGCAACAGCACCATTAATGTTGATGTTAATGTAGGTGACAATTTTGTTGTTCGCTGTGTGGGTGGCTCATCAATCTCCGTGGTGTCACTGATCACGTTGTGGGAACGTTTGATTGCCACATCTTCTGGAAAGAGCGGCGCTAGACGAGTGATCGGGCGCTTGTATACGCCAAATGCTGTCTTAACGTCTACCACTCGTACGTGGTTGTCCTGTCCAGGATATGTCTTAATGATGCGACCCATTGGCCACTTCATTACAGGAAGGTTGTCTTTCTTAACCAAAACTAATAATCCTTCAGGTACGTTTGGTGAAGCAGTCTTCCATTTAGTCTAACATTTATAAAATGTTTCGTCTGCCATTGTGGTTGGTTGCCCAACTACGCTGTTTTCTGAACTAGTCGACGGTTTGTCGTCGTTCACCGGATGGTTCGATCTATTTGATCGAGAATCGTCTTCCGATATAATGATAATATTTTTTACATTCGGGGGCCTGGGACTTATTGGCCTTGATTCCGATTCTACAGCTGGTATATATGTCGCAGCTGTGTTTAGAAGATTTGGGATGTGTATGTCTAGATTGAATTTTTCTTTAACGAATACTAATCGTTCCCTTAGACGTTTGAAGACGTCTGTAGATTGAACCCAATGTATATCAGTAAGTCTTTGTCTGTTTTCTAGAAAAAGTTCTCTGACCTCATTATATATGTTTACCAAATTAGTTGTATGTTTAATGACCGTACTATTTTGTGTAGGTCTGTTCTGCGTTAAGCATTTGTATGACTTATCGAATTCTGCTCTTAGAGTGCAAACTTTAGCGCAGATCGTAAGCCAGTCCATATGTGTTTTTTAATGTTGTCCATTCCGATTGGAAGACAATCTAACATTAGCAATCACAATTCTTCCTAAAATTTCGTTTTCTATTATTTGGCTGTTTACGAGGATGCCGGGTATGGTTGATAATACGATACCTTTTTGTGTGGCATCACAATGAATTAGTGGTGAAAAAGGTAAATTATATTCGTTCATATATGAGTATTCGAACTCGTATATGCTAATTGGATTGGGGAATGCGGCTAAGATTGCTTTAGCTCTATATTCGAAATTTTCATTCCTGTCGTGGGTAGCCCTAATGGCTGCTGCTGTTCTACGTGACATTTTATTTTGTCTTTGTAACAATATATTAAAAGCGGGAATTCTACCTGAAGTGTACCCATGTACATGTATTCGAGCTCTATTATGCTCCTAGGGGTCGTTGAGACCAATTTTTTTTTTTTTTTTTTTTTTTTTAATCTCTATCTAAATTGTTTGCCCTACTCATATATCTCTTTTTAATTATCTTATTATGTTTTACATACAATGTTAAAAGGAATTGTAAAACAGTGACAATGGTTAAAATCAGAAGTAATAACCAGAGTGCATTGAGATCATCCCTGTGGTCTATTATTTTGACATTATTGACCACATTGACCACATTGGCCGTATTGTCTTTGGTCTGACTATCGTCAGAACCGAACCAACCCATGGTGATGATTTTCTCTCAAAAATTGGTTTCTACAATGTTGGGGTTTTTATTTTTATTTATTTTTTTTTTTTTTTTTATTATTTGCTATTCATTTATTCTTTTCAATAATAAAAAAAATTACTAAAAATCTTTTTTTTTTTCTCATGGACACACATATCTATATACCCTTCCTTTTTTTTTTTTTTTTACTCTTTAAAATTTCATCAATATAAATTTTTTTTTTTTTATATATATTTGATCAAAATGAAGGAAGAAAAAAAATGTTAAGGGACATGTGATCGATTTACAGGTTTTTCATTATATAATTCAATATCGATCACATGGTTTTAGTAATAGCCTAACAGAGGTTAGTATTTTCAAGTTGCACTTTAAGGGTGCTTCAACTCGAGATAGAATATTATAATTATTGGCAATATGAGGCATGGCATTTCTGCAGCTCAATTGCGTTACTTCGCACCAGTGCGAAGTTGTTTATTGATTTCCTTGATGCGCTCTTGGCAGCGTTGTCGGTCCTCTTCATTTGTATATGTTTTTTCCAGGTCCCGCTCCAGACGTCGTTGTTGAAGCAGCCGTTTGATCCGGCCGCCCCTCTTTGTTTTCTTCCTTGGGCGTTTTTCTTGTCGTGCCCTGTACTCAGCTATTGTGAGTGGGCGTGGTCCATCGTTTGGATACACTTCTAATGCCTCTTGTAGGCTGAGTGCGTCCCTTTGCTCGGTAGGAGCAGCGTCGGCGAAGTCTGGTGCATTTTCTGCTGCTGGAGTGGTTGTGTTACTGTCCATCGACGGTGCAAGGGGCGGTCCTATGCCACTCGCACTTATATTATTGGTCCTTGCTGGGTCTGGTGGGGCCGGTGCTGGTCTTCGCACAGGTTTTTATACCCGATACTCAAAATGAGTATTGGGGTATATTAGATTTGTGGTAAAAGTGGATGTGTGTAACGTCCAGAAGGAATCGTTTCCGACCCCATAAAGTATATATATTCTTGATCAGCATCAATAGCCGAGTCGATTGAGCCATGTCTGTCTGTCCGTCTGTCCGTCCGTCCGTCTGTCCGTCTGTCCGTCCGTCCGTCTGTCCGTCCCCTTCAGCGCCTAATGCTCAAAGACTATAAGAGCTAGAGCAACGATGTTTTGGATCCAGACTTCTGTGATATGTCACTGCTACAAAAATATTTCAAAACTTTGCCCCGCCCACTTCCGCCCCCACAAAGTGCGAAAATCTGTGGCATCCACAATTTTAAAGATACGAGAAAACAAAAAACGCAGAATCGTAGAAGCTGACTATATCTTTTAGATTGCAGAATCTGAATTGGATCGTATTATTATTATAGCCAGCACGAAAACAATTTAATTTTTTCTCGCCCTGTCTCTCTCTAACACACACGTAGCATAGGCGGCTTTGCTTAGAGTAAAACATTAGCGCCTAGATCTCAGAGACTATAAAAGCTAGAGCAACCAAATTTGGTATCCACACTCCTAATATATCGGACCGAGACGAGTTTGTTTCCAAATTTCGCCACACCCCCTTCCGCCCCCGCAAAGGATGCAAATCTGGGGATATTTAACAATCTCAGAGACTATTAAAGCTAGAGTAACCAAATTTAGTATCCGCACTTCTGTTAGATCTCACTATAAAACGTTTGTATCAAAATTTCGCCCCACCCCCTTCCGCCCACACAAAGGACGAAAATCTGTTGCATCCACAATATTGCAGATTCGAGAAAACTAAAAACGCAGAATCATAGATAACGACCATATCTATCAGATTGCTGAATCTGGATCAGATCAGATCATTTTTATAGCCAAAAGGAACAAATCAATTTGCAGTGGCTACGCAGCGCCCGACGTCACGCTCAGACTGATTTTCTGTCTCTCTCGCACGCACTCTTTGTCGTGTCGCTTAATATTAGCGGCGTCTGCCGGAGGAGAGCCATACTGACTTAGTATCGGGTATAACTGTAGAGTTGCGGTGTCCGCAGCAACTCACAACGTTCCCCCTCGTTTATATTGCGTGTACGCTCTTTGTAGCGCGGGCTGTTATATCTCCTTGGGTATTATATATTCCTGGCCGCATTGTAGCCCCAAAGTTAAGGGTATAAATTATAATGCAACATGGGTTTGTGCGTAATATCGTCGGCAGTCGTGCATGGGTCCGGCGAAACGGCTGGTTTGGCTTTCTGCTGGGTTTTTTTTTTTTTTCTTGGCACTGGCACTGGGGACAACACTGTTTCAATAGTTTTTCCAATTTTCTTTTGACTTGGTCCGATTTTTTAAAACAAAATCACATAGTATTATATTTTTTTTTTTTTTCGGCCATTCTTTGTCTTTCAAAATTTTAACACTTTTTTTGAAAAATTTTCTCTTTTTTTTGTTTTCTCAATCCTTAGATTGATCCATCGCGTAGGACATATCGAGTCCTGTCACGGTCGCCATGTAAAATGAAATGTTCAAATCCTTTTCGTTGGATCGTTGGGGCTCAACCCTCCGATCTGTTTTATTGTGATTTCTGTTCTGTATTTTACAATTGTGGTTTGGGCTTTTGTAAGCCAAAAGCCGCGGAGCTGCGCTGCCAGTGACGCCGGCAGCGGAGCGGCAGAACTATGTGTTCTTATCTCTTATATGTTAATATGTATATGCTCAGCGCTGTTGGCAGCGAGAGCGCGAGGGAAGATATATGTGTGTATGCATGTATATTAGTGCCGTCAAGTCATGGGAACATGCTGACGCTGCACTTGGGTCGCTCGAGGCATTCTTGAGTGAATCGTAATACGATCACCCAGAATGTCTGGGACTTTATTGTTACGTAAACACTGAAACAAAGTGTTACAGTGTGTATTCTTTAAGTACCGTCGGTACAGTGGGTATTCGAAATAATGAATACTTTACTTTACTTTAATATGAGCATACTACAGCCGAGCTTGCAATTCTTGGAGGTATTCTGTAGACCATTGTTTCCAGAATGAATGCTTTAGACGCGATACCAATTCCCAGCGCTTGACCAATGTTCTTCCTTGATGATCAGTATTGACGTCAGGAGGCGTTGTCAATGGTTCACCAATCAAGAAGTGTCCTGTGGTGAGCGCTGTTGTATCAGTGGGATCATTTGACATTGGAGTGATGGGTCGAGATTTGAGAATTGCTTCAATTTCGATTATCACTGTGTTTAGTTCTTCAAATGTTAATGAGGCTGTGTTGGTGGTTGTTATCAACTGCTTTTTTGCTGATTTTACCGCCGCTTCCCAGAGGCCGCCAAACGATGGAGCCCTGGGAGGAATGAATTTAAAATCCACTTGCTTTTTGTTGCAATGATTCGTGATCAGAGCACTTGCATTTGAGCTGAATATAGAGTCTTCTAATTCTTTAAGCTGGTTGTTTGCACCCACAAAGTTCGTTGCATTGTCGCAATGAATAGTTTGGCACTTCCCACGTCTGCTTAAGAATCGACGCAGGGCGGCCAAGAATGCATCTGTGGTCAGCTCGCTTACCAGCTCCAGGTGTACTGCCTTTGTGGAAAAGTAGCAAAACACGGCGATGTACGCCTTATCGGGTCTTTTGCCTCGGATCTTATGGTGGATCGAGATTGGTCCACAGTAGTCGACGCCTACATTAAGAAACGGGCGTGCTTGTGTGACTCGTTGTGCTGGGAGATTGCCCATGATCTGGTGTATCAGCTTTGGTCTAGCCTTGGTGCATCTAACACAGCTGTGGATGATGCTTCTAGCCATTGTCTTGTCATTGATAATCCAATATTGTTGTCTTGCGATTGCCCTTAATGCTTGAGCACCACAATGCGATTCCTCTCGACAGGACATCGGCTGCGTTGTTGGCCGATGACACGTCGTGACGCCATTGTGACTGATTTGTTAATGCCTGGATTTTGGCTATTCGATTTGCCACAAAGGTATGGTATGTTGATGACGATGCGTTTATCCAGGATAAAACAACGGTGGAATCACTCCAAAACCATCCTGAAACCGTTGTAATGTCCATGTGCAGATCCTGTCGGACTGGGTTTGTGAGCTCACTGCAGCACAAAGTTCTAACAGTGGTAGTGATTGTTTGGCTGTCGGCGCCACACTTGATTTCGAACAGAGCAGTCTTACTGACACTTGGTTGTTTTTGTATGTAGCGCGTACATATACTGCTGCGCCATATGCTCGTTCTGATGCATCTACAAACTTATGGAGTTCTTGGGTAACTGGAATTTTACCATCGTAGATATGCCGGGGAATTTGCATTTTGTTCAATGTTTGTAAGTCGTCCCGGTATTCTTTCCATTCGGTTTGGTGTTGTAATGGTAATTCGTTATCCCAATCCAGTTTGAGCTCCCAAAGTTGTTGCATGAAGATTTTTGCCTTTAATACCACCGGTGCAAAGAGTCAAAGATTTGGGCCAGTTCGGAACATACCACCCGTTTGGTGATGCGTGTAGCCTGGCTTTTCTGTGTTCGTCCACACAATGTATCCTTCTTCGGCATCCAGATGAGACCCAGAGTTTTCACGCTGTAGTGCTCTAGTGTCTCTCCTAATTTTACATCGGTTACAATATCCTCTTTGGGGATTCCTTGGAGAAGTTGCTCATTGTTGGAGCACCACTTGCGCAATTTGAATCCGGACGGTAGAAATATCTTATTTAGTTCTTGTCGAGCATGAATTGCCTCTGGAATCGTGTTTGCTCCAGTTAGACAGTCGTCAACATAGAAATCTGTTTTTAATGTTATTGATCCTACTGGTAGTCTGTCTTTGTATTGTATTGCCAAATGATCCAGACATTTCGTTGCTAGGAACGGAGCAGCTGTTGTCCCAGCGATAGTCAGGCGATAGTACCTGATCTCTTCGGATGGATTGCTTCTCCAGACTATCATCTGATGGAATTGATCCTCCGGATTCATCCACACTTGCCGGTACATCTTTTCTATGTCCGCTGTGAATACGTACTTATGAATTCGAAATCGTAGCAGAATGGACATAAGTTCGCTCTGAACGGTGGGTCCAGCCTGCAGAATGTCGTTCAAAGATTTCCCGCTTGTTGATTTGCATGAGGCATCGAATACTACCCGAAGCTTTGTGGTGGTGCTCTCAGGTTTGAGTACACAATGATGTGGAATGAAGTAGTGCCTTTTGGGAACTTTTGATGCTGGCACAATCTTCATATGTCCTAGTCCTTCATACTCTTCCATGAAGTCCACATAACTCTTCCAAGTTTCTGTTGAGCTTCGCCGCTCCAACGCTAGGAATCTTTTTGTTGCGGTTTCCAACGACTCCCCCAGGGCTGAAGGGTGTTCGGAAAATAGGAGCTTTACAATAGGAGCAATAGGAGCTTTACAGGCCGTCTGAAGCTGTCTGAAGATTTTCTATAAAATGAGCTTCACACCGTGCTTCCACTGGAGTGCGTGGTTTGTCTTCCGTCTCTAGATTGTCCAGAGTGCAGAATCTTTCCATGAGCTCGTTTACTCCCGTTGCACAAATGGGTGAGGAATTGTGGGCAGATTTGACTTTTCCTGCCACAATCCATCCCAGCTTAGCTGTTGATCTGGTAGCAGCAGCGAGTAGTAATGCTCGACTCCGATTTACATGTCTGTGGCTGAACAGATATAGTGTTTTTTTTTTTTAAGTTCAGAGGAAAGGTAGCATGAATCTACAAGAAGAATTTACAATCGTTAATATTTTCCGTCATTTACCTCCAGTATTTGAACTATTTAAATAGAGGGGGCTTAAGAGGGCTAAGTTCGGGTTTTCAGATACATACATATATTGTTGTTGAGGAACCAAAATTGAGGCAAAAACAATTAAAGTCAAGTATTTAAAACAAGACAGTTAAGTAGAAAATTGATTCATTAATCGGATAAAATTATGTGGGCAGGGCTGAGAGATCTAGATATCTAAAAATATTCGACGGAATATCAAAATTGTTTCTGCTTCGAACTGTATTGGAAAAAGCAATAATGCAGCTGGCTGGATGACAACAAAGCAATAATATAAGTCCAGTCCACATCATTGCAAAGCGACTGTCCCTGCATGGAGCAAACTAAGATCCTCGCCCGCATACAGCCAAAGCATGTCCATTTTCAAGGCGCGGTATGGACGACACAAAAATGTGACGTGTTTTCGGGAATTAAGAACAAAAGATTGTTATCCCCCCCTGTATCTTTCAGTGTAAAAGAGTTCGATGATGCGCTGGCCCAGGATGTGGTTGACCTAAAGGAGCTGCGCAGACTGACGTTTAATGGTGGGATATCACACTTCTGATAGGCGTAGTAATTCATGGACATGAATCCAATCCAATCCACAGGTGTGCCCGATGTACAAAGCTTCCGTGCACTCAGCTGGAAACTGCTGTTGGGCTACTTGGGACCAAGACGCAGCAGTTGGACGACCACGCTGGCCCAGAAGCGAGCCCTGTACCAGCAGTTCATCGAGGAATTGGTACTCCCCCCGGGACACAGCTGCAATGGAGCTGGAGAAGGCGACGGGGACGGGGACGTCGCTGTTGATTCAAGGGGCGTTGGCCTACAAGATCATCCGCTTAGCGAGGGGCCAGAAAGCGCCTGGAACACATTATTCAATGACAACAAATTTCTGCTGCAGGTCGGCAAAGATGTGAGGCGCCTGTGTCCCGACATCTCGTTCTTTCAGCAGCCCACAGAGTATCCCTGTGACATTGTGGTGCACAGTAAAGGCGAGCACGGGCGCCGGCTTCACAAACGGGTAGTGCCCACGGTGCTCAGCTCGGCGGACGTCCTGGCCTGGGTTACGTACAGGGCATGAATGAGATTGTCGGACCCATCTACTATGTGATGGCCTCGGATCCGGATCTCTCGTACCGCGCCCACGTGGAGGCAGACTGTTTCTTCTGCTTCACGGCTCTAATGAGCGAGATACGCGACTTCTTCATCAAGACTCTGGACGATGCGGAGGGTGGTATAAAGTTCATGATGGGCCTGCTATCTAACATGCTGAAGACTAAAGATATAGCATCTGAAGAGCCAAGAGCTGCCTCCGCAGTACTACAGCTTCAGGTGGCTCACCCTCCTGCTCTCGCAGGAGTTTCCACTGCCCGATGTGCTGCGAATTTGCGATTAGGTATTCTCGGACGAGCAGCGCTTTAATTTTCTCATCAAAATCTGCTGAACCATGATATTGTAAGCATGCGCTGACTTTGAACTGATTCATTTGCATTTACTGATGTATTTACTGATTTATAGAATCCAAAGGGAAGCAATTTTAGAGAACGACTTTGCCTCGAATGTGAAGCTGCTGCAAAACTATCCACCCATTGACATAAACGTTGTGATTACTCATGCAGTCTCCCTGGCGTAGCACTCACTTTTAGTGATACCACAGATATTACATATAATAGCCGATTCCGGGTAGAGTCTGACAAAGCAATAGTCAACAGTGTCTAGTTATCATGTTCAATAATTGGAAGCCCAGGACCCAACAAAAGATCGAACACTAGCGCTGTTTCTCTGTTTTATACGTTACAATTTCATAATAAACGAATGTGCCGCATGTGTTTGTGTGGAGATTAAAAATGCGAAAACATATGTAAAATAGAGTGATCATAGCTCAAGTGTAATTTTGTGTTCGTGTGTGGCATCGTCAAAAAACACAGTAAAAAATATATATAACATTGGATTCCCGTTAGAGATTGATTACTTGGCCAAACGTGGGGCCGTATCCTTGCAAATCGTCTGAGCAATAAACTCCACCAGTGTTCGGGTCGGGCGGCCGGCCATTCCCTTGCGCAGATACTCGTATTCGAAGCCCTTTGTCACCATAACATTTGTGGCATCCTTTGAGGGAGAAAATCCATAAGATCTGCGCCCCAACAAAGCGCCCCACAATACTCACAATATGCATCCACTGGCCACAGGGCACAAACTCACGGAGAAAGGCAGCGGCCTTGCAGGGACGTCCACCTCGGTCAATGCCATAGTTCTGCACATCGCTGCGTCCCCCGGCACGCGCGGCCTTGCTGTAATATTTCCACAATGGGAAGCGCCACACACGATCTCCGGTATGCATGCTGGCGTGCTTGATCTGCTGCCACAGGATCTCCGAGTTGGTAAAGACCCCCGCAGCCGACTCATCCAGGGCCTGGCGCATGTAGCCCGAGCAGGTGCCGACGTCAATGATGCACTTGGGACAGAAGTTTTGCGCATACAGCAGGGCGTCTGCCAGGACCAGTACATCCTCGTGATCGGTGCACTGGATCTCGATGGTCTTGCCGTTCATGGACTTGACCATGTCCCCAGTACGGACCGAATTGCAGCCCACTACGTTTTCACAAAGAGGTATCAGGCCGCGAATGTTGACCTAAGAACAGCATTATTATTCAAGGAGATATCATTTCTGTCCTGAGTACTTACCGGTAAACGCAGGCCAGCCACAGCTCGACAACAGGCCACCACAACGGCGGCCCCGGTCATGTCGCCACGCATATGGAAGAGCTCATGTTTCTCTTTCAGGCACAATCCTCCAGCATCGTAAGTCACGCCTTGGCCCACCAGCACAATGGGGCGCTCCTCGGCACAGGTGCCGTAGTAAGTCAGCTCCAGGAAGATGGGTGGCTCGCACGAGGCCTTGCCCACAGCCAGGAAGGCGTGCATTGACTGGCTCTCGGCCCAGCCCTCGACCTTGACCTCCACATTGACACGGGATTTGCACAGCACCTCGACGACATTCTGCGCAAAAGCTGTGGGTGTGAGGAGGTTGGAGGGCATCTCCTGCAGCTGTCTCATCAGGTTCTGGGCGGCTGCCTTCTGCAGACCAATGCGCCATCCTTCGAGGTCGCAGACCTCGTCTTTTCTTGCGTATAAGTCCAGCGACGGCACTGGAATCCTGTTCTGTGGGTTACGCAGCTCCTGGTAGAGCCAGATGCCCAATGCGGCCCCCTCGGCGGCGGCGCTCTGGCTCGATCGCGAAGAAAAGGCGAGCCTCGCCCCGCTTGGGCATGGGTCCGGACATGCGGAGGACCTCTAGCAATCGGCCGGCAGTCTTCTGGACATTGTACCGCCAACCGGCCGCGGTGAGGACGCCAGCATCATTGCGGTCCGTTTCGTCGGCGAACACGCCGACCACAAGTCCGCGGGATGGAGGATCCGCACACATGTCCATCTGCTGGAGCTGCAACATCTGGTTTACCGCCTGCGAGGCGGAGCGGCGCTGGATAGCCTGGGGACGTGGTCGCAGGCGCTGCGGGAAGGCCTGGGAGACCAGCCGACGTACAACGCCAAGCATTATTTTTCGTTAAGCCCACACAATGTACCAAATATCAGAATATACGTATTTGGTGTTCGATTTCTAGTAATAGAGAATGCCAAATTGAGGCGATGAATGTACTCCATGAGAAAGTGACACTCACTTCAAGGGCTATTTGGTCGGTACATTCAGGAAATTCGAAAGGATCAGAATCTAAAAACGAGTGGACATCGGCCCTTCACTCACTACTGTTTTGGTTTGGCTGTCCTCGGAGGAGTAAACATGTCGAGTATGTATATCTTTGACAAATGGGGCTAACAAATCATGAACTCTTGAAGGGCCATTGTACTCAAATAGATGTGGCTCTGGATGAGTGTAACTTCCAGAAGGAAGCCTTTTCGTCCTATGAGCGTCCTTGATGAGCACCTAGATATCAGAGACCATGAAAGCTAGAGTCACCAAATTGTATATCCAGACACCTGGACCCGTCCGCCCCCACAAAGACCAAAAATCTGTGGCATTCACAATTAACGCAGAATCGTAGAGAACGCCATATTTACTAGACTGTCAAATGTGGATGAGATCGGATCGTTATTATAACGACCAAATCGCCTTCCACGCGCTTACTCATTCTCTCTCGATCTCTCTATCCATCTCACACACTCTTTCTCGTGCAGTGTGTTCGCTCTGGCGGAGGGAAGCGAGACAGAACGGCGGGCTTTTGTGTAAGAAAGAGAGAGAGGGAGAAAAGTTCCACTCTCCTATCTCATGACAAGTGCGAGCATAATTCAGAGTTAATTTCGTTCCCGCTCGTTAAAGAATCTTTTTTGTATAAGTGGGTGATAAAAAAGAAAGGTTTTTAAAATCAAAACGTTAGAGAATACAATTTATTTGGCATACGCCTAACTTTTAAAATATTTCAGCGAAAAATAAGCTTTAATTTTACAATAAGGCATTGCCGTTACAAAGTGCCGTGACTAAATGATTCCTTTAAAGTTTCGATACTGCATCATTAATTCCTGAAAATTTAGAATAGTTTTTCTAAAATAAAGAGACCGAAAAACTTGGGTGACTGCAAATTTGTATTTTACGACGACGAAAAAAAAGGAGTGCGTGCGTTCGTTTTCATAGATTTTTCTCGACTTCTCTTCATATATTCAAACAATTTCTTCTGCGCCTATCTTACCTACGGTGGCAAAGCGGGGCGAATTCGCCAAGAGCGAGAGAGCGAGCTTATATTGCGCTCCCGCTTTGCCCTAGCCTAACTTACACTAGACTTCATAAAATACGATCCTAATAACAATTATTATACGCCAAATGGCGCTACACCGGCCCCGTTGAAGGCCTGGAAGGCTTCAAACCAGTGGCAGAAGAGCCAACTTGTGGATTGGCCTCCTGAACGTGGCTCCGCTGCTCGTCCTTAGGTCGACCACTCTGACCCTTCCGTCCTGCCCGGCGGTTGTAACGACCACACTTCCGAGGAGCCCCTGTTGAGGGGGCAGGTTGTCGTCGGCGACGATTACGAGGTCGCCTTCCTTGATGTTTGGTTCCTCCTGGTGCCACTTGAATCTTATTTGCAATCCCAGCACATACTCCAGGGACCATCGCTGCCAGAACATTTGCCTGGCTGACGAGACAAGCCGCCATCGCTTTAAGCAGCTCAGACCCTCCTGGTCCGGGGTCCTGGGGGTGCGATGAGCGGCCCGCCTGTCAGCAGGTGCCCGGGAGTCAGCATGTCTCAGTCGCTTGGGTCTGGGCTTAGGGGTCCTAGCGGGCGCGAGTTGAGTACCGCCTCGATCCCGACCAGCACGGTCTCCAGCTCCTCTGCGGTGAGGAGAGCGCTTCCGACTGCCTCTATCTTCCTCCGCAGTTCGCTGAAGTGGCGACTTGCTCCGACGAAATTTGTCGCGTTGTCGCAGTTCACGCGTTGCGGACATCCTCGACGACCGACGAACCTTTGGAATGCCAACAAGAAGGAATTAGTCGTCAAATCGGAGACAATTTCTAAATGAACCGCCTTGGACGCAAAACAGACAAATAACGCTATGTAGGACTTATAAATGGGCCTTCCACGAATTTTCAGAGTCGTATAGACTGGGCCACAAAAATCAACGCCACATACTGAAAATAGGCGGAGAGCACGGAGCCGGTCTGCGGGTAAGTTGCCCATCATTTGGGTCTGAAGTAGCGGCTTGCATTTAAAGCAACGAATACATGACCTAACTGTCGCCCTGCAGACCGCCTGAGCATTCACTATCCAAATGCGTTGTCTAAGGATACTCACGAGTGCTCGTGGGCCGGCATGAAAACTCGTTTGATGCAGATAGCGATAGCGTTTTGTCAATAAAAAGGGAAACTTGGCATTATATGACATAGGAGCGTTAACTAGTCGCCTTCCAACTCGCAACAACGAAAAAGAGCTCCATGTCCGAGCCTCTTCATGGATGAAGGGATTCAAGCGCTGAAGACTGGGGCCTAACTTGGTGCCTTTACGAACCCTTTCAATATCTTCTTGAGACTCATTTTTCTGTGTTATTTCGACTATTTTTAGAAACGCCTCGTCGTATTCTACGGATGACGGAATTTTTCCAAAGTTGAGACTTTTGTCTTTGCATTTTCGGATGAAGCGGAACACGAAAACGAACACTCTTAGCAGTTTGAGGTGTGACGAGTATCCCTCGATTACATCCACTAAATAATTTGACTTGGCCGCGCCGGTCAGTGTGACCGATTTCTTCCGACTTTCCATCTGTATCTCTTCTTCGGAAAGCTCGAAGTGTGGATTTCTGGGCCAGCTCTCTTCTTCAAACTTTAAGAACTCTGGTCCACCAAACCAGATCGACTGCACGATTTCCTCTACGTCACAACCTCTCGAAACTATGTCTGCTGGGTTCTGTTTTGTTGGCACATGCCGCCACGTAGCTTCACTTGACCACTCTTGAATCTCCGCTACTCGGTTCGCAACGAATGTTGACAACGACGAAGGGTGGGATCTGATCCAATGAAGAGTAACTTCTGAATCTGACCAGAATATCACTTTCTTTTTTTACCAATATATACCCGCTTTGGGTTGAGGGCTCTCAGTGCTCCAACTGGGGAGGGGCTGAGAGGCTGGGGTGTGAGCCGCCAGCAACCAAGCGCGTTGCTTTATTAATTTCAGTTTGTGGGCAGTATATGTCTTAATATTAATATATGTACATTTTTATACCCGATACTCAAAATGAGTATTGGGGTATATTAGATTTGTGGTAAAAGTGGATGTGTGTAACGTCCAGAAGGAATCGTTTCCGACCCCATAAAGTATATATATTCTTGATCAGCATCAATAGCCGAGTCGATTGAGCCATGTCTGTCTGTCCGTCCGTCCGTCTGTCCGTCTGTCCGTCCGTCTGTCCGTCCCCTTCAGCGCCTAATGCTCAAAGACTATAAGAGCCAGAGCAACGATGTTTTGGATCCAGACTTCTGTGATATGTCACTGCTACAAAAATATTTCAAAACTTTGCCCCGCCCACTTCCGCCCCCACAAAGGGCGAAAATCTGTGGCATGCACACTTTTAAAGATAAGATAAAACCAAAAACGCAGAATCGTAGAGAATGACCATATCTTATAGACTGCAGAATCTGAATTGGATCGTATTATTATTATAACCAGCATCAAGAAAACAATTTCATTTTTTCTCGCCCTGTCTCTCTCTCTAACACACACGTAGCATAGGCGGCTTTGCTTAGAGTAAAACATTAGCGCCTAGATCTCAGAGACTATAAAAGCTAGAGCAACCAAATTTGGTATCCACACTCCTAATATATCGGACCGAGACGAGTTTGTTTCAAAATTTCGCCACACCCCCTTCCGCCCCCGCAAAGAATGCAAATCTGGGGATATTCACAAATCTCAGAGACTATTAAAGCTAGAGTAACCAAATTTGGTATCCGCACTTCTGTTAGATCTCACTATAAAACATATATCTCAAAATTTCGCCCCACCCCCTTCCGCCCCCACAAAGGACGAAAATCTGTTGTATCCACAATATTGCAGATTCGAGAAAACTAAAAACGCAGAATCATAGATAGCGACCATATCTATCAGATTGCTGAATCTGGATCAGATCAGATCATTTTTATAGCGAAAGGAAACAAATCAATTTTTAGTGGCTACGCAGCGCCCGACGTCACGCTCAGACTGATTTTCTGTCTCTCTCGCACGCACTCTTTGTCGTGTCGATTAATATAAGCGGCGTCTGCCGGAGGAGAGCCATACTGACTTAGTATCGGGTATAACTGTAGAGTTGCGGTGTCCGCAGCAACTCACAACGTTCCCCCTCGTTTTGTTTGTTTTTACAATTCAACTTTAAACGACACTCAAACACACTGGTACATATTGATGGCACATTTATTTACAAACATATAAACTGCAGCAACGAAACACTTGTAACCTCGACTAGGCCCGCAGTCAGCAAGGGAAAAAGAGAAAAAGAGAGAGACAAAATATTCGGCACTTTGACGGAGAGACTAAACCTCGAACACGACTCGACTCCACAACGTTCACGACACGACTTTTCCTCGTTTGGACAGAGATCCAGACTCGAGACCATTCCACGATCGGGGCAAAAGGCTCCAAAAGTACGAATTGTCAAGAGGGTGTCAAGTGTACGTGTGTGTGGTGTGAGTCAAGAAAGTAAAGTGGGGCCACGCTCAGAAGTATGCTGTCTCTTCTTTGTAATTCTCCCTAACTTAAAATTTGATTTGCAATCCCCTGTGAGTTTGTCAACTTGATGTTTTGTTGGCTGTAATGCGGTATGTGGTCTTCAGTCCCCTCTACTACCCTTGCCGCCTACTGAGGGCAGACGACTAGGAATGTAACATGTACATGTTTGCGGGCAGTTTATAGGGAACGTAGTTGATTTATGCGAAGACTAGCATTTTTGGCTCAATTTAGGCCGTAGTGGTGGGGTGTGGCGGCAACTGATGCTGATTTGAAAATCGATTACGAAACCGATATTCAATTGTCAGCACCGTTGCCGCCGAAGATTTATCACAGATTGTAATAATTTTGTAGTGGGGTGTCGGAGAACCGCACTAATTACGATAATAAAAATGAGGGGGGGGAAGAAGGGGTTAAAGAAATGAGATCGAACGTTCAGAAAGTGCAGTGTTGCAACACGTAGTCAATTGAGGAATAGATAAAGAGAAAAGGTAAACAATGCAGGTGCTTTGCGTGGAAATACACTAAATAAAAAGAGACAAGCACTTGCAGAAATAACAATACAGATAAGTAGTAGACTGGAGTGGAGACGACGGAAAAACAGGTAATAAAAGAGATACTACACTGGAACAAAGACGAGACAATACAGGTACAATTGATTTACGTTTACAATATTACAATAAACATAACAATTTAAAATAATGTCTATATCTTTTTCTATAATTACAGGGAAGACAAGAAGCATCTGCCGGCATAGCAAAACACAATGCTTGTAAAGACATTGCGTTGCATACCGGCCGACCCCGTCGTCCCCCCTAGTCGTCGAAATTGGCGTCATCCAAAGTCGTCGGAAGTAGCTGCAATTAGCACCTCGTCGTCTTTGTGGCTGTGGCTGCCCTCTTGGAGAACCAGTGGCACTGGTCCGGCCACCAGCTGGGAGCCAGGAGTAGACGGCACACATATTACTGTGGCGACACAGGTCCGGCCGCCAAAGTGAAATGGATGTGAGTGTGTGTGTGCGTCGGCAATTGTGGCCCTAATGTAGAGCGAGTGGCACTGGTCCGGCCACCAGCTGTGGGCAATGGTGGACAATGACACGCCTACTCGAACGGCACAGGTCCGGCCGCCCAAGTGTAATGGATGTGTGTGTGTGTGTGTCTGAATGGCTGGCGGTAAGTATTTTAAGAGCCCTTTTTAATCGTATGTGTGGCTGATGGATTTTTCCTTTTCCAGGACCATAGAGCACTCTGAATGACATGGCACTGGATCCGGCCACCAACTAAGGACGATGGTGGACAAAGAACGGCACAGGTCCGGCCGCCCAAGTGTAATGGATGTTTGTGTGTGTTGATGTTTTATTTAATTGCTTTGATGGCGGCAGCGTCCGTTGTTCATTTTTGTTGTGGCATGCGATTGATATGCATTTGTCCTTTAATCCAATGCAGTGGCAGAGATGTGTCCAATTAGTACACAGCGTTCCAGGATATCTGGTTGTCAAGATGGTACCTCATGTTGCGGGCGTAGGCCTTAGTGTCATCCATGGAGTCGTCATCTGTCCACATCTCATCGTCATCATTTTCTTCATCCGTTTCAGGATCCGTCTCTGGAATGGCGGCTGGCGTTGGCCCTAACGTTTTTTGTGGTGGCTGTGGAGCTGGGGCAACCACTGTTGCTGCTGCCATTGTTGGTGGATTTTCCGATGTTTCTGGAACTGCTGGAGTTGCCGTCACTGCCTGGGATTGGATGAGCGAGGTGAGTAGTGACATCATCACTTCCAGCCTCTTTTCCAATCGCGTCATCCTCTGCGTATTCTCCAACAGTGCCTGGCTGCAGGATCCCTCGCAAGATTGTCGTTTCGGCTTCATCTTCTGCCGGGAGCGGTTGTTGGCAAGCTGCTGCTGCTGCTGTCGCTGTTGTTGTTGTTCGCGCTGCGGCTGCTGTTGCAGCTGCTGTAGCTGCTGCTGTTGTTGTGCCTGGGAACGGCTCAATGGCTGCTCTGGACGTCGTCGCCCAGTGCGTGGGCCAGAGGCAGCAGGCGTCTGTTTTTATACCCGATACTCAAAATGAGTATTGGGGTATATTAGATTTGTGGTAAAAGTGGATGTGTGTAACGTCCAGAAGGAATCGTTTCCGACCCCATAAAGTATATATATTCTTGATCAGCATCAATAGCCGAGTCGATTGAGCCATGTCTGTCTGTCCGTCTGTCCGTCCGTCTGTCCGGCGGGAAAAGCGGCAGCGAGAGCGGCGTCCTATCGGCCTTTCCCTTTTTGTTTGGTGGGTTTTTGGAATTTGGCGGGGTTGCGGGACTTGCAGTTGGTATTTTTGGTATTGGCGCTGCTGTTTTGATGGGGCTCGAGGGGGGAGTGGCTGTGGCCGTGGATATGTCGGCCATGGCAATGGCTGGGTACTCACTCGATGGGTGACTGAAGTAGGCAATGAAAATTTGCAATGGCTGTTTGCATTAGTGGCTGTGTGTTGTTGTTGGCAAATGGCTCATGTCTAATGTTTCTCTGTGCTTCTTGTATTGGCTGCTCTGTTGTCAAGGATGGGATGGGATGGGATGGGAAGGGGATAAATGCCTGCTCCCGTATAACCGCCCGGATACTTTAAACTTCCGGATCTTACGATCCGGGCGCGAGTAGCTCCGAAGAGTCGACCGCATAGCATCTTGTGGGCGGTTGTAATGGCTTTATTGGGGCGTTTGGCAGAGTGGCGATGGTTTGCAGTGTTCATTTTATTCCTGCTCAGCCTCATTTGGTCTTTAGTGGCATTTGAAGTGTGAGGGGGGGGTGGGTGTGGAAATTGGCTGGGCGTATATTGCCGAAGTTGGCGGCCGATAACACACTAGCATTGAGAAATGCAATTTAAATTTGAATTGGCTTTTTGCTGTGTTATCGGTCAATGGTCTGGTATTTGCGTGGTATTTTTGGTGATACCAGATGTCAGGGGAAATATGGGAATGGCCGATAGGTGGGGAAGAAGAGGAAAAAGGTAATAAAACTAATCAAAAACTACTAAAAATATACAATTAACTACAGAAAAACTACATTAATTTACAAAAACTTATTTCTAATATCACAGGCAAGTAATCTAGCTAAAACTATGGACAAACTATCTACGGACATGCAAAAACTACAGAAACAACCGGATTGACATCTACAACAAAAACATTGATGCAGACAAGGTAAATAAACGATAATTGACATACATTTACACACATATAAACATATTAATTACAATTTATTTTATTTCTAACAGGAGGACAACAACAACGGATCACCGGCGGGCATAACAAACGCAATGCGAACATTACGCTGTATACCGGCCGGCTCTGTTGTCCCCCTGTGTGTTGTTTATTGGTGATGGCTGGATTGGTGGTGTTGGCGTGCATCGTGGGCAAAGTTGGAGATAGCGAGCGGCTCTAGTCCGGCCGCCCACGTTGCATCTGTCAGGTGGAGATTGCGCATCCAATCGAGTGGCACTGGTCCGGCCACCCGAGATGCATTGTCCAGTGTGTTGGCATTGGCATCGAAGTGTGATGCCAACGAGTCATGTTATTGGCCGCATCCGAGTGGCTGCTGGTCCGGCCACCAGGATGCGTTGTCGATTGTGATGTTGTTGGCCGCATCCGAGTGGCTGCTGGTCCGGCCACCAGGATGCGCTGTCAGTTGGATTGGCCTGGCCTCCTCGGCCACGTTCGTCGTCAGTTTTTAATGGCGTTTTGATTGGCTGCTGGTCCGGCCATCCAGATGAGGTGTTTGTTTTTGGCGTTTGATTTTTAATTTATGTTTATTTGCAGGTACTTTCGGCGTTTGGATGTTGTTGCTGGCGACCCTTGTCTTATTTGTGTTGGCGTAAAAAGCAGGTGAGTATTTGTGTTTTTATTGGCAGCCTCCTTCATGATTCTCCTTCTTCTTTTGCAGGATTTGCTGGCGTCTGGCGGCTCAACACCGGGCCATCCCGCCCTCACATAATTGGCATGAGAGACGGGTGTGACCGAGTGGAGCGGCAACAGGCGCCAGCATCTGCGTCGTCGTTTGGAATGGCAGCTGTTGGTTGAGAGTGGCGTGACGTCATTGTGATGGTGTGGTGGCAGCGTCATCAGTAAGAGGCCTCCTTTTCCGCCCATTTGGCAGGAAATTGTCATTGTTGATGGCGTGGCAGCTTCTTGTTGGTCAGCTCTGTCTGGTGATTGGCAGGTACGTGTGATTTCGTGTGTTTTGGCAGTCTTTCTTTGTTGTCTGTATTGACGTCTTTTTCTTCGTTGCAGTGGCTGTCTCGGGAACGACGATTGGGCACATCAATAGGCACCGCCCGATCGCATGCTTTCGCGTGCGCTGGCCATTTGTGCCCTCCATATTTCGCCCAGGCCATCCAGCGCGTCAAATGGATCGTGGTCGGTCCATTCGTCGTCATCCTCGTCGTCAATTGCTTCGCAGTCCATATCGGATTCAGAGTCCGATATGGCTGCGGCGTCATGGTGCGTATTTGGTGCTGGTCTTGGTGATGGCTGTGTGGATGCTGCTGCTGCTGTTGTTGTCTGTAGTGGCGGCACTCCTCCCGTGCTCTCGTCCCTTGCCTGCAGCAGGTTTGTCAGTTTCGTTGTGATTTCTGCCAGTTTTTCTTCCAGCTCTATAATTTTACCGGCATATCTTTTCAGATTTTGAGCGCAGCTGCCATCGCACTGAGCTGCTGGCCGCTGCTGTTGCTGGTGTTGGCGTGGCGTCGGAGCACGATTTGGGATCGGCTGCATCGGCTGGACCCTTTGGTATTGGCGCCCCTCGGCCAGTGGCTGGGGATGTTGGTCGCGATGCTGTAGCTGTTGCCGATGCTGCCGACCCAGACCGCGCTGACGTTGCTGCTGCAGCTGTGGGTGGAGTGGCTGTGTGGGTGGCTGCTGTTGCTGCAACTGTCGCTGTAGTGGCTGCTGGTGACGTTGTGGTGGCTGCTGGAGACGATGTGCTGGCTGTTGCTGCTGAATTGGCTGTTGCATTGGCTGGGGCTGCTGAGGCTGAGGTGGCTGAGGCTGCTGCTGCTGCCGTCGATGCTCCTCCTCCCTGGCGACCCTGTGGGCCAGGAGCCGCTGCCTGGCTGCCTTGTAGGCGCTGCAGCCCTTGTAGGCGCTGATGTGCTGGCCCTGGCAGTTGGCGCATTTAGGATTGACGGCCCTTGGCTTGCTGCACTCCGTCGTCAGGTGCCCGCCCGCGCATTTCATGCAGACAGCAGCGCGTCTACAATATGCGCGGGTGTGGCCAAACACCTGACATCGATGGCACTGGGCAGGGTCACGGGAGACTCCAAGTCTCTCAACCGTGACGTGCCTCCCACCCAGGCGTCTCAGCTTCAACACATCGAATTGGCCACGGTCCGGTTTGGGGGCAATCTCAGCCTCGAAGAGGTTGAATCGGCGGCTGCGATCGAATCGATCGGTGATCGCCCGATTATACCGGACCGTGTACCCCTCGGCCTGCATGCAGTCCCGGAACCAGTCAGAGGGCGTGGAATGGGGAAGACCTCGGATGAGGATCCTCAATCCTCTGTCCTCCACAGGCTGATGACCGAACTCGCCGTGCCGGATATCATTGGCAATGGCAAGGGTGTGTGTATTGGGAGTGGCAGTAGTTGTGTTGGTGTTGGTTATGGCGATGGTGCTGGTGTTAGTGGCGGTGACGGTGTTGGTGTTTGTATTTGTAATTTCGTTGGCGTCATTATTTGTATTGATATTGTCAGTATTAGTATTAGTAGTGGCAGAGGCAGAGGCAGGGGCAGGGGCATGTGTTGGCTGTGCAGATTGCGGCAGAGAGGCAGGAGCGGCAACTGTGTTGGTGTTGGCGGTTTTTGTTGTCCGCTTCTGCTGCTTTTGCTGTTGCTGCCGCAGCTCGAGCTGCCTCAGCTGCTCCTGGACAATGGCCTCCAGCTCCTCCATGGTTTGCCTCTTCTTAATAGGCCTTTTGATTGGCGGTCGCTGCTGGTGATGGTGGTGATGGCGCCCCGTCGTCTGGCCTGCTTCCTCTCACCCTCCTCATCGTCGCTCCCACTGTCGATGAGGGCGCGGCGTCGTTTTGGTGTTGGTGGGATTGGCTGTGGTTGTGGTTGTACAGTTGTTGCTGTTTGTCTTTGGTAGGTGCTGGCTGGGCTATGGCTTGGATCGACCCGTTGCTCGAACTCCAACCAAGTTCGACTCGCAACAGGTTCGATCCGTTCGTGTGTGTGTGTGTGGCTGCCCGTTGGCCGTTTTGGCGCTCTGCTCCTGCGCGTCGGCTTGCCGGCTCTCCTCCGACTTCTCCCTCTCCCGTTACTCCCGAACGGTTTTGAATGTGTCCTATCGGCCTTTCCCTTTTTGTTTGGCGGGTTTTTGGAAATTGGCGGGGTTGCGGGACTTGCAGTTGGTATTTTTGGTATTGGCGCTGCTGTTTTGATGGGGCTCGAGGGGGGAGTGGCTGTGGCCGTGGATATGTCGGCCATGTCAATGGCTGGGTACTCACTCGATGGGTGACTGTGTCGACGGCGCTCTGCATTGGCTGGGGCGTTTGTGTTGGTATTGGCGCCTGCGCCGAGGGCTCTGCTGCTGCTGCTGCTATTGGCGGTGTTGGTGTTGGTGTTGTTGGCTGCTGCTAGTGCGCCTCTGCGGGCCGCTCTGGCGCCGTCGCTGTGGCGTCTGTTTGACCCTCGTCTGGCCATTCCTCTCGTCATAGTTGTTGTTGGTTTGTGTGTTGGCGATTTGCTGTCTGTTTGTTCTCTTTATTTTATTGAAAAGTCTCTTGTGTGTGTGTGTTTGTGTGTAATGTATTTATTGGCACTTTCTGTCTCTTTACACAGTTTTCTCTAGTTAGGTTTGTGTTTCTCATTAGGTTTGTGTTTATCATTAGGTTTGTGTTTAACTTTTTGTGTTTTTACAAGTTAATGTTATTTATTGGCGTTTAAAATTAATCACATTTATTGGGGAGAAGAAAGTTTGTCGGTAGTAGTAGTGGTGGTGGGGGGAAGGGACTTTTTGTCATGTCAGCGGGGGGCACGGCACAGCACGGCACGGCACACGACAGACAGCACAAGAAGAACAGGGCAACACAGAAAGAAAACGGAGATGGCGACACGGCAAAACGACACGAAAACGGTTTTGGCACGTCCGACGATCGCGACCTCTCGAGCGGGCGGACGAGATGAGAGTGGCCTGGACGAGGTTCATGGTGGAACACTCATATGTCCGCCAACTCCCATGCTCTCCACTCGAAAGGGTCCGATCGCCGATCGTCATTTACCGGTGCTCTCACCCCCGGTTCCACTTTCACTCACCCCAATATTGAGTGAGATGAAAATGGTCCGAGGGCAGCAGCACCGACAAGTAGGCAATGAAAATTTGCAATGGCTGTTTGCATTAGTGGCTGTGTGTTGTTGTTGGCAAATGGCTCATGTCTAATGTTTCTCTGTGCTTTTTGTATTGGCTGCTCTGTTGTCAAGGATGGGATGGGATGGGAAGGGGAAATTTTGCCTGCTCCCGTATAACCGCCCGGATTCTTTAAACTTCCGGATCTTACGATCCGGGCGCGAGTAGCTCCGAAGAGACGACCGCATAGCATCTTGTGGGCGGTTGTAATGGCTTTGTTGGGGCGTTTGGCAGAGTGGCGATGGTTGGCAGTGTTCGTTTTATTCCTGCTCAGCCTCATTTGGCATTTAGTGGCATTTGAAGTGGGTAGGGGGGGTGGGTGTGGGATTGGCTGGGCATAAATTGCCGAAGTTGGCGGCCGATAACACACTAGCATTGAGAAATGCAATTTAAATTTGAATTGGCTTTTTGGTGTGTTATCGGTCAATGGTCTGGTATTTGCGTGGTATTTTTGGTGATACCACATGTCAGGGGAAATATGGGAATGGGAGATAGGTGGGGAAGAAGAGGAAAAAGGTAATAAAACTAATCAAAAACTACTAAAAATATACAATTAACTACAGAAAAACTACATTAATTTACAAAAACTTATTTCTAATATCACAGGCAAGTAACTAAAACTATGGACAAACTATCTACGGACATGCAAAAACTACAGAAACAACAGGATTGACATCTACAACAAAAACATTGATGCAGACAAGGTAAATAAACGATAATTGACATACATTTACACACATATAAACATATTAATTACAATTTATTTTATTTCTAACAGGAGGACAACAACAACGGATCACCGGCGGGCATAACAAACGCAATGCGAACATTACGCTGTTGTTTATTGGCTGTCTGGATTCATGGTGTTGGCGTGCATCGTGGGCAAAGTTGGAGATGGCTAGCGGCTCTAGTCCGGCCGCCCACGTTGCATCTGTCTGTTGGTTTGGTGCAGCAGACCGAGTGGCACTGGTCCGGCCACCCGAGATGAATTGTCCAGTGTGTTGGCGTTGGCATCGAAGTGTGATGCCAACGAATCATGTTATTGGCCGCATCCAAGTGGCTGCTGGTCCGGCCACCAGGATGCGTTGTCGATTTTAATTGTTGGCCGCATCCAAGTGGCTGCTGGTCCGGCCACCAGGATGCGCTGTCAGTTGGATTGGCCTGGCCTCCTCGGCCACGTTATCGTCAATTTGTAATGGCGTTTTGGATGGCTGCTGGTCCGGCCATCCAGATAAGGTGTTTGCTTTGGCGTTTGAGTTTTAATATGTGTTTATTGGCAGGTACTTGTCGGCGTTTGGATGTTGTTGCTGGCGACCCTTGTCCGGTTTGTGATGGCGTAAAACAGCAGGTGAGTATTTTGTGTTTTTATTGGCAGCCTCCTTCATGATTCTCCTTCTTCTTTTGCATGTGATGGCGTAAAACAGCAGGTGAGTATTTTGTGTTTTTATTGGCAGCCTCCTTCATGATTCTCCTTCTTCTTTTGCAGGATTTGCTGGCGTCTGGCGGCTCAACACCGGGCCATCCCGCCCTCACATAATTGGCATGAGAGACGGGTGTGACCGAGTGGAGCGGCAACAGGCGCCAGCATCTGCGTCGTCGTTTGGAATGGCAGCTGTTGGTTGAGAGTGGCGTGACGTCATTGTGATGGTGTGGTGGCAGCGTCATCAGTAAGAGGCCTCCTTTTCCGCCCATTTGGCAGGAAATTGTCATTGTTGATGGCGTGGCAGCTTCTTGTTGGTCAGCTCTGTCTGGTGATTGGCAGGTACGTGTGATTTCGTGTGTTTTGGCAGTCTTTCTTTGTTGTCTGTATTGACGTCTTTTTCTTCGTTGCAGTGGCTGTCTCGGGAACGATGATTGGGCACATCAATAGGCACCGCCCGATCGCATGCTTTCGCGTGCGCTGGCCATTTGTGCCCTCCATATTTCGCCCAGGCCATCCAGCGCGTCAAATGGATCGTGGTCGGTCCATTCGTCGTCATCCTCGTCGTCAATTGCTTCGCAGTCCTAATCGGATTCAGAGTCCGATATGGCTGCGGCGTCATGGTGCGTATTTGGTGCTGGTCTTGGTGATGGCTGTGTGGATGCTGCTGCTGCTGTTGTTGTCTGTAGTGGCGGCACTCCTCCCGTGCTCTCGTCCCTTGCCTGCAGCAGGTTTGTCAGTTTCGTTGTGATTTCTGCCAGTTTTTCTTCCAGCTCTCTAATTTTACCGGCATATCTTTTCAGATTTTGAGCGCAGCTGCCATCGCACTGAGCTGCTGGCCGCTGCTGTTGCTGGTGTTGGCGTGGCGTCGGAGCACGATTTGGGATCGGCTGCATCGGCTGGACCCTTTGGTATTGGCGCCCCTCGGCCAGTGGCTGGGGATGTTGGTCGCGATGCTGTAGCTGTTGCCGATGCTGCCGACCCAGACCGCGCTGACGTTGCTGCTGCAGCTGTGGGTGGAGTGGCTGTGTGGGTGGCTGCTGTTGCTGCAACTGTCGCTGTAGTGGCTGCTGGTGACGTTGTGGTGGCTGCTGGAGACGATGTGCTGGCTGTTGCTGCTGAATTGGCTGTTGCATTGGCTGGGGCTGCTGAGGCTGAGGTGGCTGAGGCTGCTGCTGCTGCCGTCGATGCTCCTCCTCCCTGGCGACCCTGTGGGCCAGGAGCCGCTGCCTGGCTGCCTTGTAGGCCCTGCAGCCCTTGTAGACGCTGATGTGCTGGCCCTGGCAGTTGGCGCATTTAGGATTGACGGCCCTTGGCTTGCTGCACTCCGTCGTCAGGTGCCCGCCTGCGCATTTCATGCAGACAGCAGCGCGTCTACAATATGCGCGGGTGTGGCCAAACACCTGACATCGATGGCACTGGGCAGGGTCACGGGAGACTCCAAGTCTCTCAACCGTGACGTGCCTCCCACCCAGGCGTCTCAGCTTCAACACATCGAATTGGCCACGGTCCGGTTTGGGGGCAATCTCAGCCTCGAAGAGGTTGAATCGGCGGCTGCGATCGAATCGATCGGTGATCGCCCGATTATACCGGACCGTGTACCCCTCGGCCCCTGCAGTCCCGGAACCAGTCAGAGGGCGTGGAATGGGGAAGACCTCGGATGAGGATCCTCAATCCTCTGTCCTCCACAGGCTGATGACCGAACTCGCCGTGCCGGATATCATTGGCAATGGCAAGGGTGTGTGTATTGGGAGTGGCAGTAGTTGTGTTGGTGTTGGTTATGGCGATGGTGCTGGTGTTAGTGGCGGTGACGGTGTTGGTGTTTGTATTTGTAATTTCGTTGGCGTCATTATTTGTATTGATATTGTCAGTATTAGTATTAGTAGTGGCAGAGGCAGAGGCAGGGGCAGGGGCAGGGGCATGTGTTGGCTGTGCAGATTGCGGCAGAGAGGCAGGAGCGGCAACTGTGTTGGTGTTGGCGGTTTTTGTTGTCCGCTTCTGCTGCTTTTGCTGTTGCTGCCGCAGCTCGTGCTGCCTCAGCTGCTCCTGGACAATGGCCTCCAGCTCCTCCATGGTTTGCCTCTTCTTAATAGGCCTTTTGATTGGCGGTCGCTGCTGGTGATGGTGGTGATGGCGGCCCCGTCGTCTGGCCTGCTTCCTCTCACCCTCCTCATCGTCGCTCCCACTGTCGATGAGGGCGCGGCGTCGTTTTGGTGTTGGTGGGATTGGCTGTGGTTGTGGTTGTACAGTTGTTGCTGTTTGTCTTTGGTAGGTGCTGGCTGGGCTATGGCTTGGATCGACCCGTTGCTCGAACTCCAACCAAGTTCGACTCGCAACAGGTTCGATCCGTTCGTGTGTGTGTGTGTGGCTGCCCGTTGGCCGTTTTGGCGCTCTGCTCCTGCGCGTCGGCTTGCCGGCTCTCCTCCGACTTCTCCCTCTCCCGTTACTCTCGAACGGTTTTGAATGTTCGAGAGCGTGAGAGGCGGGAAAAAGCGGCAGCGAGAGCGGCGTCCTATCGGCCTTTCCCTTTTTGTTTGGCGGGTTTTTGGAATTTGGCGGGGTTGCGGGACTTGCAGTTGGTATTTTTGGTATTGGCGCTGCTAATTTGATGGGGCTCGAGGGGGGAGTGGCTGTGGCCGTGGATATGTCGGCCATGGCAATTGCTGGGTACTCACTCGATGGGTGACTGTGGCGTCGGCGCTCTGCATTGGCTGGGGCGTTTGTGTTGGTGTTGGCGCTTGCGCCGAGGGCTCTGCTGCTGCTGCTGCTGCTGCTGCTGCTATTGGCGGTGTTGGTGTTGTTGGCTGCTGCTGTTGCTGCTAGTGCGCCTCTGCGGGCCGCTCTGCCGCCGTCGCTGTGGCGTCTATTCGACCCTCGTCTGGCCATTCCTCTCGTCATAGTGTTGTTGGTTTGTGTGTTGGCGATTTGCTGTCTGTTTGTTGCTCTTTTCCCCTATTAAAAAGTCTCTTGTGTGTGTGTGTTTGTGTTTAATGTATTTATTGGCACTTTCTGTCTCTTTACACAGTTTTCTCTAGTTAGGTTTGTGTTTCTCATTAGGTTTGTGTTTAAACTTTTGTCTCTCTAGTTAGGTTTGTGTTTCTCATTAGGTTTGTGTTTCAACTTTTGTCTCTCTAGTTAGGTTTGTGTTTATCATTAGGTTTGTGTTTATCATTAGGTTTGTGTTTCACATTAGGTTTGTGTTTAAACTTTTTGTGTTTTTACAAGTTAATGTTATTTATTGGCGTTTAAAATTAATCACATTTATTGGGGAGCAGAAAGCTTGTCGGTAGAAGTAGTGGTGGTGGGGGGGGAAGGGACTTTTTGTCATGTCAGCGGGGGCACGGCACACGACAGACAGCACAAAAGGAAAACAGGGCGCAACACAGAAAGAAAACGGAGATGGCGACACGGCAAAAAACGACACGAAAACGGTGATGGCACGTCCGACGATCGCGACCTCTCGAGCGGGCGGACGAGATGAGAGTGGCCTGGACGAGGTTCATGGTGGAACACTCATATGTCCGCCAACTCCCACACTCTCCGCTCGAAAGGGTCCGATCGCCGATCGTCATTTACCGGTGCTCTCACCCCCGGTTCCACTTTCACTCACCCCAATATTGAGTGAGATGAAAATGGTCCGAGGGCAGCAGCACCGACAAGTAGGCAATGGAAAATTGCAATGGCTGTTTGCTGTATTGGCTGTGTGTGTTGTTGGCAAATGGCTCATGTCTAATGTTTCTCTGTGCTTTTTGTATTGGCTGCTCTGTTGTCAAGGATGGGATGGGATGGGAAGGGGATAAATGCCTGCTCCCGTATAACCGCCCGGATACTTTAAACTTCCGGATCTTACGATCCGGGCGCGAGTAGCTCCGAAGAGTCGTATTGTGGTATTGTGGTCGTAAGAGTGGTATTTTTGGTATTGCCGCGCCGGGCAACGCCTCCAAATCTGGGGCCGTACGTTTGATAAGCCTCCCGTGTTCAATACGCCTCCCGTGGTTTTGTTCTTTAAATCGGTTTTATTCATTTGTTTGTTTCACTTATTTATTCATTTACAATGTCGGGCGGGTGTTAAACTACGAGAGCTAGCGCTAAAAAACTTGTACCGCTTCAGTGCTTTTTCCGCTGCCTTTGTTTTCGTTCTTCCTCTTTTCTTGCCTTCTCCTTTTCTCGCCTATAGCTGCCGTTCGCCCTGATTAACCCTTTGCTCAGCGCTGTTAATGTTTGTGCTGTTAACGCAGTGATATTCAGGGCTGTTAGGCGCAGTGATATTCAGGACTGTTAGGCGCAGTGATATTTAGAGCTGCCGCTGCGGTTTCTGCCGTAACATTCCCCCCTTCGCAAACTTCGTCGCTTGTCGTGATGTTTGCCAAACTTCTGGTTACGCCTTGATCCATTAGTGGGTTCGTTGTCCTCACGTCTAACTTGGCCAGTTTAACTATTGGCCGAGTTAGCAGTCCAGATGCAGTGCGGATCACCGCGCTTCGGGCGATCCCGTCCTTGGCTACTCGAAGGTCCATGATGACGCCTTTCCTCCACTGCACCTTGGGGCTTGTTTCGTCCGCTAGAACCACGACGTCTCCGAGTTGGATAGGGTTGGTTGGGGGTCCATGCCATTTGGTTCGTGTCGTCAAGCACGGTAGGTACTCCTTCAGCCATCGTTTTCTGAAGCTGTCCACGATCTGCCCTGCAATGCGAAAACTCTTACCAAGCATAGCTCCTATTGCGCTGCCGTCGCTCTTTGCTGCCATCGAGCTGGTCTCTGCTCTCAGAAAGTGATTCGGTGTAAGTACGTCGGCTTCCGGACACTCCAACGGCACGTAAGTCAGGGGACGGGAATTTAGCATATTTTCTATCTTTGCTAGTGCTGTTCTCAGCACTGGTTCTTGTACGTGCGTCTCCACTAATATTTCGGCTAGTATGGATTTCACCGATCTGATCATTCTTTCCCACGCACCTTCCATGTGGGGTGCTCCTGGGGTATGAAGGACCATTCTATTTGCGGGTACTTGGTTTCCAGTTCGTTCGGTAGAATTCTTTCAATTTCTTCTCGTAGTAGGCGGCTGGCTCCTCGGAAGTTCGTTCCCGTTGTCCGATACGATTCTCTTGGGGACTCCTCGACGGGCTACGAACATTTCCAATGTCAGCATGAAGGCGTCTGTTGACAGGGAGTTTGCCAGCTCGATGTGTACTGCTCGCACGGTGAGGCACGTGAATAGTACTCTTGCTAGCCTCTCTGGTGTAGGCTTCCCATCTCCGGCGCCTCTGGAAGCGCTCTTTTATTGCGGCATCTTTGCAGTTTTCGCTACGGGCGAACTCTTGCTCGCAGTCTGGTATGTGGTACAATTGTCGCATCTCGTTTGACGACGATCTCAGTAAGCTGATGCTGAAACTTCCGATGGAAATAATCATGAGAAGATTAGTGACGTTATGTCCT